>NC_064408.1:131075000-131345000 GCF_023375975.1 Astyanax mexicanus | reverse complement strand
ATAAAACTCCCTCTGATCATTTATAAATCAATCCCGACAGTAATTCCTATTAAAACTCCCTCTGATCATTTATAAATCAATCCCGACAGTAATTCCTATTAAAACTCCCTCTGATCATTTATAAATCAATCTCGACAGTAATTCCTATTAAAACTCCCTCTGATCATTTATAAATCAATCCCGACAGTAATTCCTATTAAAACTCCCTCTGATCATTTATAAATCAATCCCGACAATAATTCCTATTAAAACTCCCTCTGATCATTTATAAATCAATCCCGACAGTAATTCCTATTAAAACTCCCTCTGATCATTTATAAATCAATCCCGACAGTAATTCCTATTAAAACTCCCTCTGATCATTTATAAATCAATCCCCACAGTAATTTACCAATAAAACTCCCTCTGATCATTTATAAATCAATCCCCACAGTAATTTACCAATAAAACTCCCTCTGATCATTTATAAATCAATCCCCACAGTAATTTACCAATAAAACTCCCTCTGATCATTTATAAATCAATCCCCACAGTAATTTACCAATAAAACTCCCTCTGATCATTTATAAATCAATCCCCACAGTAATTTACCAATAAAACTCCCTCTGATCATTTATAAATCAATCCCCACAGTAATTCCTATTAAAACTCCCTCTGATCATTTATAAATCAATCCCCACAGTAATTCCTATTAAAACTACATCTGATCATTTATAAATCAATCCCCACAGTAATTTACCAATAAAACTCCCTCTGATCATTTATAAATCAATCCCGACAGTAATTCCTATTAAAACTCCCTCTGATCATTTATAAATCAATCCCCACAGTAATTCCTATTAAAACTCCCTCTGATCATTTATAAATCAATCCCCACAGTAATTTACCAATAAAACTCCCTCTGATCATTTATAAATCAATCCCCACAGTAATTTACCAATAAAACTCCCTCTGATCATTTATAAATCAATCCCCACAGTAATTCCTATTAAAACTCCCTCTGATCATTTATAAATCAATCCCCGCAGTAATTTACCAATAAAACTCCCTCTGATCATTTATAAATCAATCCCGACAGTAATTCCTATTAAAACTCCCTCTGATCATTTATAAATCAATCCCCACAGTAATTTACCAATAAAACTCCCTCTGATCATTTATAAATCAATCCCGACAGTAATTTGTAATTCCTATTAAAACTCCCTCTGATCATTTATAAATCAATCCCCACAGTAATTTACCAATAAAACTCCCTCTGATCATTTATAAATCAATCCCGACAGTAATTCCTATTAAAACTCCCTCTGATCATTTATAAATCAATCCCCACAGTAATTTACCAATAAAACTACCTTTGATCATTTATAAATCAATCCCGACAGTAATTCCTATTAAAACTCCCTCTGATCATTTATAAATCAATCCCCACAGTAATTCCTATTAAAACTCCTTCTGATCATTTATAAATCAATCCCGACAATAATTCCTATATAAACTCTCTCTGATCATTTATAAATCAATCCCCACAGTAATTTACCAATAAACCTCCCTCTGATCATTTATAAATCAATCCCCACAGTAATTCCTATTAAAACTCCCTCTGATCATTTATAAATCAATCCCGACTATAATTCCTATATAAACTCTCTCTGATCATTTACAAATCAATCCCCACAGTAATTTACCAATAAAACTCCCTCTGATCATTTATAAATCAATCCCGACAGTAATTCCTATTAAAACTCCCTCTGATCATTTATAAATCAATCCCGACAGTAATTCCTATTAAAACTCCCTCTGATCATTTATAAATCAATCTCGACAGTAATTCCTATTAAAACTCCCTCTGATCATTTATAAATCAATCCCGACAGTAATTCCTATTAAAACTCCCTCTGATCATTTATAAATCAATCCCCACAGTAATTTACCAATAAAACTCCCTCTGATCATTTATAAATCAATCCCGACAATAATTCCTATTAAAACTCCCTCTGATCATTTATAAATCAATCCCCACATTAATTCCTATTAAAACTCTCTCTAAACATTTATAAATCAATCCCGACAGTAATAAGAAACTGATAATTAATAAATCAGTAACTGATTATCTTTCCCAATATGTTCCTACCAAGTTACTGACACTGCATACACACACTGTATATACAAGCTATATATACACTATCTATACACGCACCGTATATACACACTATAACATACTTTGTATACACACTGTAAACACACTGCATGCACAGTGTAAAAACACCGTACACACACTGTACACACATTTTTACACACTATATACACACACTGTACACACACACTGTGTGCACACTGTAAAGACACATTGTAGTTAGCGGGTGGTTTTGACCGCTGCCATGCTTTGTGTTGGTTGGCTGACATGTGTTAGGTGTGTGTTTAGAGTGTGTGTGTGTGTGTGTTTAGAGTGTGTGTGTGTGTTTGTGTAGAGTGTGTGTGTGAGTAATGAACCTGTCAAGTGCAATTAACGGCCCTCAGGATCCCTCTTCGCTCTGAAAAGCCGAGGCTGTTCTCCATCAAACCCCGTAATTTATAAACTGAGTGGAGTGAAGGCCTTTAACCAGCGCTGCAGTGAGAGCTAAGGTGTTAGCGTTAGCGCTAATGAATCAGACTGCCTTCAATCCCAGACACTTCACCCACAGTCAGGAATCCAGCAGCACAGTGAAAACAGGAGCACAGGGAAAACAGGAGCACAGGGAAAACATGAGCACAGTGAAAACAGCAGCACAGTGAAAACAGGAGCACAGTGAAAACAGCATTACAGTGAAAACAGGAGCACAGTCAGAAACACATCCCAAATTATAGGAGCACAACGTGATTTTTTTAAAATACAGTAAGAAATTCAGAAGCACAGTCGAGAATTGAGGAGCACAGTCGACAATTAAGGGAGCACTTTTAGAAATTCAGAAGCGCAGTAAAAAAAAACTAGAAGCACAGTTGGAAATGCATGGGTACAGTAAATTCAGGAGAACAGTCAAAAGTTTAGACACAGAGTTAAAATATATGGAAACACTCAGAAATTTAGGAACAAGGTCAGACATTTAGGAGCACAGCCAACTCATGAGCACAGTCAAGAATTCAAGAGTTTTGTCAGAAATTGAGGAGCACAGTCAAAAGTTCAGACACAGAGTTAAAATATTTGGAAACAAAGTCAGAAATTCAGGAGCACAGCCAAATTCATGAGCACAGTCAGAAATTCAGGAGTGCAGTCAATAATTCAGAAGCAGAGTAAAAGAATTCAGGAGAACAGTCAGAAATTTAGGAGCACAGTCAGGAATTTAGAAACCCAATCAAGTATTCAGAATCACAGTAAAAACATTCAGGTGCATAGTCAAATTCAGGAGAACAGTCAGAAATTCAGAAGCAAAGTGAAAAATTCAGGAGCACAGTCAAGAATCCAGGAGAACAGTCAGGAGTCAAGAGAGATGCACAGTTAAAAATTTAGATACACAGAGTTTAGAAGAGTTAAGATATTCAGAAAATCTGGAGCAAAGTCAAATTCGAGAGCTTAGTCAAAAAACTAAAGCACAGTCAGAAAATGAGGGCCACAGTCAAGGATTCAGGAGCACAGTCAGTAATGTGGGAGCGTAGGTTGATACTATGGAAGAAGAGTGAAATGTAGGGGTGCAGTAAAGAAAGGCAGGTCTCCAGTACACAGTATGAGGAGAGTGAGATGATGTGTGAGGGGAACCTGCTGTTCTGAAGCCTGGCAGTGCTGTGCTGATCAGTGTGTGTGTGTGTGCCGGCTGGCTGGTGGAGTGGCAGGTGACGGGTGGCTGGTGGTGTATGGTCTCGGCGCTATAACTCGCTGTATTCAGAGATCCAGCTGCTGTTTCTGGTGCTGTTGATGAGAGAGTGTGTGGAACTCGGTTCTGCTCGCCGGTTCCGCTGTGCTGCCGGTTCTCCTGCTGTGTTCTGCAGCATCACGCTTTCTTCTCTGCTTCAGGCCACATTTCAGAGACAAGCTCGGCTCCTCTGGGACGGAGCTACAGGCTTTTAGCAAGCTCTCAACAGCCCTGCGTTTCAACTACAAATAACATATATTCTGCTTCTTTATTCAGGAAACATTCAGGAGCACAGTTTCAAATGTAACATAAAAAATATGTAGAAGCACAGGCAGAACGGTTGTGTAGTGTACCTCTTGCTGAAAGACCACTGATTTCTAGACATCAGTAAACGTGTAAAAGTATCTCCATTCATTACTCTGTAGGTAGAAGTGTAGATACTAGGGTTTAAAATATTTCTGTAGAAGTTGAAGTATCAAATCAAGCTTTTTACTCTTAAAGTAAAAGAGTAAAAGTACTGGTTGCAAAACTACTTAAAGTATAAAAGTAATATAAGGCAAGAAAATAAAGTCTTTAAGAACAAAAGCTTAAACCTTATGACTTTCTAAAGGCCATAATGACTTTATTGTAGTGTGTTGTAGTGTAGGATTAGCCAGCAGACTTCGTCTGGGGGAGGGATCTGTACCAATTGTCCATGGCAAGTCAGCAGCAAATGTTAGAACTTTCAAATAATGAGTTTTTTTGCTTCTATCATAGTTATGCATGAACTAGCTTGTTCATGGTTTGCTATTTAACACAAGCTAAAGCTAACGTGTGGTAAACACTCAGTGTAAACATGGGGCATGGCCAGCTGTGCTGGTGAGTGATGGGGTTGATGTGGTGGTGAGTGATGGGGTTGCTGTTGTTGTGAGTGATGGGGTTTGCCGTGGCGGCGAGTGATGGGGTTGTTGTAGTGGTGAGTGATGGGGTTACTGTGGTGGTGAATGACGGGGTTCCTGTGGTGGTGAGTGACGGGGTTGCCGTAGTGGTGAGTGATGGGGATACTTTGGTGGTGAGTGATGAGGGTGCTGTGCTGGTGAGTGATGGGGTTGCTGTGGTGGTGAGTGTTGGGCTTGCTGTTGTTGTGAAAGATGGGGTTGCTATGGTGGTGAGTGACGGGGTTGCCGTGGTGGTGAGTGATGGGGTTGCCATGGTGGTGAGTGATGAGGGTGCTGTTGTGGTGAGTGATGGGGTTGCTGTTGTGGTGAGTGATGGGGTTGCTGTGGTGGTGAGTGATGTGGTTGCTGTGGTGGTGAGTGATGAGGGTGCTGTTGTGGTGAGTGATGGGGTTGCTGTTGTGGTGAGTGATGGGGTTGCTGTGGTGGTGAGTGATGGGGTTGCTGTGGTGGTGAGTGATGAGGGTGCTGTTGTGGTGCGTGACGGGGTTGCTGTGGTGGTGAGTGACGGGGTTGTTGTGTTGGTAAGTGATGGGGTTGCTGTGGTGGTGAGTGACGGGGTTGCCGTGCTGGTGAGTGACGGGGTTGCCGTGGTGGTGAGTGATGGGATTGCTATAGTAGTGAGTGATGGGGTTGCTGTTGTAGTGAGTGATGGGGTTGTCGTGGTGGTAAGTGATGAGGGTGCTGTTGTGGTGAGTGATGGGGTTGCTGTGGGGGTGAGTGATGGGGTTGCCATGGTGGTGAGTGACAGGGTTGCCGTGGTGGTGAGTGACGGGTTGATCAGTGTGATGCGACGCTATTGGATGGTCAGTGTGTAACTGAGATGTGGACGGTGTAACCTGGCCGGCACCGAGCTGCAAACCGACTCTACCTGCCCGCTGCGGACTGAGTTAATTAGAGCCCGAGTCACCGCGGTGAGTGTGTGTGTGTGTGTGTGTGTGTGTATGTGTGTGTGTGTGTGTGTGATGGGCAGCTCCCGTCCAGCAGTAAATATTTAATCTGAGGGTCTGTATTCAACACGACACACACACTGCTCCTATTGTGCTGTTTGACAGTCGCCTCTGCGATGGAGTGGCCGGTAGGCACACACTGCTTAGATTAGTGTGTGTGTTGTGAGTGTGTGTGTGTGTGTGTGTGTATCGAGTGTGTGTGTGTTGTGAGAGTAGGAATAATCAGTGTTTGGTTTGAGAGAGATAGAGATTAGTCTTATCAGAGAGCGAGAGAGAGAGGGTTAGAGTGAGGTAGACTGTACACTTTGTTTGTGTAGAACTAATGCTAACTGAACAAATGCTAATGCTATTTTGTAAAAGTAATAATTGCTTACTAAACAGATAATGCTAAAGAGAATAAAATAAGCCAGTGCGTACTAAATGAATTTTAAACTAATGCCTATTGTGCAAATCCTAAAAAATCTTAAGTGGTTACTAAATAGATGCTAAAGGATTCTGTGCACCTATAGATAATTGAATTGATTTTCATTTTTGTATATACATTGTAGACAACACAAGCTAAGCAAATGCAAATAGGATTTGTCAGACTACTACTAACTAAAATGATGCTAATGGATGTTGTGTTATGCTAACTCTGTAGTAGACAAGAAGCTAACTGGTTAGAACCTGATTAGATGCTATGTTCTGGTAAACTAATGCTAAGGGCAGTTTCTAACAGATTTTATAATGTAATGCTTCTAAACAGATTCTAATAGATTTTGTAAACATAATGCTAACTGTATAGATGCTAGAAGTTAAATGCCACAAATGTTTAGTAAAAATATGCTAATCGTTCATAAGGACAATGCGTAGTGAACAGATCAGATGCTAAATGTTCGTGAACAGATGCTAAATTTTGTGGAAGTAAACGCTAGCTAATCAAATGTAACAGTAATCCTCTAATCATTTGCTTCTTCTTTTTCAGATATGTGTCACAAAGATGTCCACTCGCGGCTGCCAGGGATCGGACTCGGTCATCAAGCCCCTGGACACCATCCCTGAGGACAGGAAGGTCCGGGTCCAGCGCACTCAGAGTGGCTTCGAACCCTTCGAGAAACCCGCCAGCCAGGTGAAGAGGGTGCACTCCGAGAACAATGCCTGCATCAACGCCAAGACCTCGTCCGCCGGCAAGGAGTCGCCCAAACTCCGCCGCCACTCCAGCCCCAGCTCCGTAAGTACAGCACAGACTTGTGATGTGAGGATGAGTTGTGGATGAATTGGGGATTTAAAGATGTTTTGGGGATGAGGTGGGAATGAGATGGGGAGTCGAGGATGAGTCGGAATGAGTTGGGGATGAGTTGAGGAGTCAGAGATGATTTGAGGAGTTGGGAATGGATCAGGGATGAGATGGGAATTTCAGGATGAGTCAGAAGAGATGAGATGAGAATTTGGGGATGAGCTGGGGAGTCAAAGATGAGTTGGGGATGAGTTAGCGAGGAATTCTGTATGATTTGAGGAATAAGTTTGGAATTAGTTGGCGATGATATGGGCAGTTGTGGAGATTGAGATTTGAAGAGTTGTGGATGATTTGAGGAGTCAAGGATAAGTCAGGGATGAGATATATAAGCAAGGATGAGTCAGGATTAGTTGGGTATGAGTTGGGGATGAAATAGATAGCCAAGGATGAGTCGTGAATGAGTTGGGGATTTGAAGATGATTTGGGGAGTTGGGGATAAGTTAGGGAGTCAAAGATAAGTTGGGGATGAGATGGGTAGTCAATGATGAGTTGAAATGAGTTTGGATGAGTTAAGGAGTCAGGGATCATTTAGTTGGGAAAGAGTTTGGAATTAGTTAGCGATAAGATGGGGAGTTGTGGTTGATTTGAGGAGTCAGGGATGATTTGAGGAGTTGGGAATAGGTTGGGGATGAGATGGGGAGTCGGGATGAGTTGGGGATGAGTTGAGGAGTCAGGGCAAATTTGAGGAATTGGGAATGGATCGGGGATGAGATGGGGAGTCGAAGATGAGATAGAGATGAGTTGGGGGTGAGTTGAGGAGTCAGGATGAGTTAGGGATGATTTGAGGAATTGAGGACCAGGTGAGGTAGTCAACTTCATCCAACATTATAGCTTTATTAACGTTTGCTCTTGTGGCTGAATGCAATCAAATCTTCACAGCAATGCACTAAAATCTAGTACAAAGTCTTCTCTGGACAGTAGAGACAGTTATTTCCACAAAAGCAGGATAAACTCTAAAACAGTGAATTGTATTGGTGCCCCAGTACAGGTCAGGTACGTTAAGTTGAGATCTGCTGTCCACTCTCTGATCTTAGCGATGTTAGAGATTCTGCCTGACACGCTTTTCCTTGCGTTTCCATGACGGCAGCGGGTGTCCAGGATGCGCCGGTGTCCGGTGTTGGATGGGTACTCGTGGTTTGGGGTTACAGTGAATCCGCTGTGTTCAGGATCACTCTGCAGCACGGCAGTTTGGGGTTACACCGCTACGCTACGGGGCTGATCTTCAGAGAGTGAGGTTGTGTTTCAGGCTGAGTGCAGAAGAGTGAATCTAAAGATTCCACGTGCCACCAACACAGCCAGAGCATCCAGAGCGTGGCTCTGCTACCATACTGGACCTCCTCTTAGACTAATCCCAGAACCTCAGGTTCACTTCCCCCTGTAAACTGGTCCTAATTGGTCCTCTGGTCCTCTCCGGGGTTCAAACTCTCTAAGACAACTCTAACTTGAAGTCTTAGAGGATTCTCAGGATTCTTCTTGTGAGCATTGGTTTCACTTATAGGTAGTTTGCCTATTGGTTTGGTTTAGTTAATTTTTTGTTTAAATGTGTTAGCTAACTAAGTTAAGAAAAGCTAAACTAAGTAAACAAATCTGTAATAAAAAAGACTTTCTTTAAAAATCAGATTAGTGCTGGATGTTAATCTACATAGATTTCTCCTGAAAACTGTTTATTTGGGTGAGTAAAACGCTTCTGTTTATTTACATTAAGCTTAGATTCCCAAAATTCCTCCAGCCCTAAGACTAGAGCATTAGCATTAGCGGCTAACCTCTCCAGCAGTGCTAGCTGGTGTTAGCAGCAGGCTACAGGCTGATAATACTCCCTTCTGAACAGGGAAATAGCGAGCTCGGTTAACGGATAATGCCAATGCTACACCAGCAGTGCTAGCCAGGGTTAGGAGCAGGCTACGGGCCTGATAATACTCCCCTCTGAACTAGGAAATAGCGGTTAGTGGCTAATGCTAATGCTACTCCAGTCTGGGTGCTGGAGAACTAAACTGAAACTCCTGTATAACTCTGTACTTCAGTGGAGTGTCTTTACTGCTCCTTAATACCTGACTGGTAGAATTCATACATAAGGAGCACCGGATTATAAGGAGCTCTGATGATTTCTGGCCTTTTGGCCTCAGGGAGGTTCTCCATTGGAATCAAGGTTTCTATTTGTGGTTCTTTGTTAAACTCGTAAAGAGGTTTGTTTATTATCAGTGCTTCATTCTAATGATCTTAGGAAGGTTTTTATAACCTTAGGAAGGTTTGACTGTTGAATTCTGCTTTCTTGCTTAAATTGCTTAAATTTTAGCAATGTCCTAAGGCAGTGGTTCTGGGTACTGTGTCTTACTGATACTCAGTAGTTGACCCACTAATGAGACTCAGTTCCTTGGGGCTTTGGACATTTTCTGTGGGGGGAAGATGCCTACATATCTAACTGAACTGAAGGCTGGTTGACATGGACTTAAACGTGGTTCTGGGTTCCGTACTGAGCACTTTGTGACTGTAGGGGTGGGTTGAACTCCTAAGAGAAACTCGCGTCACTCTCTGAGAGCTGGAATGTGAAGAACGCTGGCTATGCGGGTTCTGTTAGCATTCTGGACGTGAGCTCCTCCGGTTGGGTCGTGCTAGTGTTTATCCATTAATAGCTGAGTCGGGCTGTGTGGGCGAGTTCTGTCGAGCTGAGCTCTGTCTAAGAGCACCACCCCCACACTCCTCCCCCTTTCCTCCCTCGCTGTTTAACTCCACATTCTCTCACCCGATTAGAACATTGTGTTTTAGAACAAGGTTTAGGGGGTTAATTCTAAGGTCAAATATTTGTCTTAATAAATATCTACATAAAAAAATCTACATAAAATATATGAACCAAAGTACTGAGACACTTCACTAGAGGTTTTATTCAGAAGCAAGAAAACCATTAGTGAGGACATGACTTCCCAACACATCTCATCCAAGTACTGCACAGGGCTATGAACATTATAGAGCATTATAGAGCGCCCTCTACTTTTTCTGTAGCGTATTACAGGCTTTTAGAATAAGCATGTGGATCATATGAACATTATAGAGCACCCCTATGCTTCATGTAGTGTATTACAGTCTTTTAGTAGGAGCGTGATGTGGATCATATGAACAATATAGAGTGCAATAGAACGCCCCCTACACTTCCTGTAGTGTATTACAGTCTGTCAGAATAAGCATGTAGATCATATGAACATTACAGACAGTAATACACTACAGGAAGTGTAGGGGTGCTCTATAATGCTCTGTCAGATTGAGAGTGTGGATCATATGAACATTATAGAGCATTATAGAGCGCCCCTATGCTTCCTGTAGTGTATTACAGTCTAACAGAATGAGCGTGTGGATCATATGAACATTATAGAGCATTATAGAGCGCCCCCTATGCTTCCTGTAGTGTATTACAGTCTGTCAGAATGAGCAAGTGGATCATATAAACTTTATGGATAATTATAGAGCGCCCCCTACGCTTCCTGTAGTGTATTACAGTCTGTCAGAATGAACGTGTGGATCATATGAACATTATAGAGCGCCCCCTATGCTTCCTGTAGTGTATTACAGTCTGTCAGAATGAGCAAGTGGATCATATAAACTTTATGGATAATTATAGAGCGCCCCCTATGCATCCTGTAGTGTATTACTGTCTGTCAGAATGAACATGTGGATCATATGAACATTCTAGAGCAATATATGTTACTGTTACACTGCTGTGCTGGGATTGTATACTGTAAGGTAAAAATAGCTCACCTGAACATGTTTTCTGTTCTTTAGCCAACCAGCCCCAAGTTCGGAAAAGCAGATTCCTATGAGAAGCTGGAGAAACTGGGAGAGGGTTCATACGCCACCGTCTACAAAGGGAAAAGCAAGTAAGTGTGTGTGTTTATGTGTGTGTCTAGGAGTGTATGTGTGTGTAGGAGTGTGTTTGCATAAACACAGTACTGTGTGTTTACTAATTCTCACTAATCCCACTAATACTGTTAGTAATTTTACTATTGCTACGTCTGTTAGTACCGCTACTAACTCTAATAATTTTAGTGCTGCCAAATAAACATCTATACCAAAACCTTTAGTGCTGATAGTCCTTCTAGTGTTGCTAATAATTGCTATTAATCTTGGTAATTCTAGCACTGCGTACTGCTAATTATGTAAGTTGACTACTAACCCTAGTACTGTTAATATTGTTGGTACCACTACTAATTCTAGTAGTGTTAGTAACTCTGGTACTGCTACATATATTAGTACTGTTAGTGATAGCAGTACTGCTACTAGCTCTAGTACTATTAGTAAGTCTAGTACTGTTAAGTATTTCAGTACTGTGCCTACCTTTACTACTGTTAGTAATTTTAGGATTGTTATCTCATTTAATATCATGCATACATCTAGTACTGCAAGGACTGATAGTAGCGTTTGTGTTGTTAGTATTGCTAGTGGTCTAAAGTCTTGATAATGTATAAGCATGTTGTTTATAGTTATATAAAAAGTGCAGTATAATAATTGCAGCAGTATGAAAGGAGCTACGTTATAAGAGATTAATTTGGTTATTATTGTTCCTTTAGGTCTGTAGACCGTTACACTGAAATCAATCAACACTATTGATTAAACTTTCTATTGTAATAATGTTATTTACGTTAGTGTGTGTTCTGCATGCTGCCCCTGACTCATTAGATCAGTGAGGTTTGTGTGTGTGTATCTGTGTGTGTGTGTGTGTTTGTGTGTGTGTTAATGGTCGGTTCTTGTCTCGGGCCGCTGCACAGAAATTGCATTTCATTGACTTAAATAATCAGAGTGTCCCATTTCTACTTTATATCTGTTGCTCAGTTGTGTGTGTGTGTGTGTGTGTGTGTGTGTGTGTTTCAGGGTTAATGGTAAGCTGGTAGCTCTGAAAGTGATCCGGCTGCAGGAGGAGGAGGGAACCCCCTTCACCGCCATCAGAGAAGGTGAGATCCATAATCATTATTACATGTATATAAAATGTGAAACGTGGGAGATATTACATTCATTGAAACAAAATACAGCCATGTTGTAATGTAGTGAATGTTTATTTTTCTGAATGTAATGGTGATATATTAGAGTGATTACAGAATTAGAGTGAAAGAAGGATCTAGCTTAGCCCCTGTTGGATCCTTTATCCTGGATATAAGATGAGATTGAGAGGGTTGGGTTTGGAGGTTCTACAGGTTCTGTATGGATCCTGCAGCACATTTACCCACAGATGTTGCTATAGCTGGGCCTGTAGATCCTGTAGCTCTACACTCGTAGGTTGAAGCTGAAGCTGAGTCCCAGCTGCTCCATAAATGCTGGATTGGTGATAAATCTAGAGATCTGCAGGACGATGAAGTGCTGCAATCTGGTGGAGACTGTGTCCCTGGGAAACACTTGCTGTGTGTGTGGGTGAACATTATCCTGCTGAAAAATGCTGCTGTTATCAGGAGAGAAAGCAGCAACACATGTATCTGCAGGATGTTCTGCACAGATCCCTGAGATCACTGTTAGTGTTTCTCCTATCACTACTAGGAGTGACCGACTGTTGTATGAGATGCTCCTCAGATCATCAATCACACCAGCAGTTTACAGTGTGAACTCTTCAGTCCATCTGAAAGGCAGGATTGAACCAGCGCTCACCTCGAGTCTCCATACTAAAACCGGATCATTTATATATCTGCCCAAGACAGAACTGCATGTATAGAGATATATAGGTATATATAACCAGGATCATAAAGGCTTTGTTTTATGACAGACAAGGCATGATATGATTTTGCTGTGATAATGTGCCTCAAGGATAGTGATAATAACACACCATGGAGCCTGTGGTGATAACCACCTCCTCAGTGTTGGATGTGTGTGTTCCTGTGAGAGTGTTAACTGTGTGTTAATGAAGCTCCGCTTGTGTGTGTCTGTGTGTGTGTGTTACAGCATCTCTGTTAAAGGGTCTAAAACACTCTAACATTGTTCTGCTTCATGACATCATACACACCAAGGAGACCCTCACACTGGTCTTCGAGTATGTGGTGAGTAACTACAACACACATCACCACACACTCTTTCTCACACACTTAGTTATTTCAATACTGCTAGTACAGCTAGCAATGCTAGTAAAGAGTGTACTGCTAGTTATTGATAGGAATATTAGTACTTCTGCTACTGTACTGCCATTTCTCTACTGTTTTTAACTTTTATAGTACTGATAGAACCTCTAGTACCATTAGTATCATTCAAAACCATTAGTGCTGTTAGTTGTGCTAGAAAGTAGTCTGGAACTGTACCACTAGTAGCAGTATCACTACTGCTATATTGTCTTTACTGTAAACTACTTTTTATCGCAGGTACTGCTATAGTACTGCTATTACCTCTAAAACTGTGAGTTTCACTTATACTGGTATCAAAAACCAATAGTGCTGTTAGTACTGTTGATATTGTACCACTAGTACTTCTAGTGCTATCATTACTAGTGTTAACACTAATACTTCTGTTACTAATACTAATACATTAGTACTGCTACTACTGTTCACTGTATCACTACTGCTATATTGCCACTACTGTACCGCTATAGTACCACTAGAACTTTTATAGTACTGTTAGAACTGTCATTGTTCCACTAGAACTGTTATAGTAAAACTAGTACCTTTATAGTACTGCTAGAATTGTTATAGTACCACTAGAACTGTTATAGTTCTGCTAGAATGGCATTACTATTGCTAGAACTGTTATAGTACCACTGGATATGTTGGACCACCACTACTGTTATACTACTGCTAGAACCGTTATAATACTGCTAGAACTGTTATAGTACTGGTAGAACCATTGTGGTACCACTGGAACTACTATAGGACTGCTAGAACTGTTACAGCACTGCTAGTACTGTTATAGTACTACTAGAACTGTAATAGTACTGCTACAATAACTGTAATGTTGCTGAAAACTGTTGTAGGCTATAATCATTATAGAGCTCACTAGAACTTCTATAGTACTGCTAGACCTGTTATAGTACTACTAGAACTGTTATAGTGCTGCTAGTACTGTTATAGTACCACTAGAACGGTTATAGTACCACCAGAACTTCTATAGCACTGCTAGTACTGTCTTTAGTCCTTTGGACCGCTGTTTTTGTTGTTTAGTACAGAAGCCAGCAGGTCTTGCTGACAGTGGTCTCTTGAACTTACCGAATATTTTAGAAGATTAGAAGAAAATTTTGCGTTATTGTGTTTGGTAGTGGAGCGCAGGTGTGATGCCGTATTTTGTGCTTGGATAAACAGGATGTGTAAGGATTGCACTTCCTGTGGGTAAATCAGATGAAGTGGGAATGAGATGGGATGTCTGATTTATTCATGGAATCTAAAACGACGTGCGGCGGGTGTGAAATAAAGCATCAGAGCGTGGAGATTAGACGCTAACAGTGCGGCGGACGGCGAGACCGGGCATGCTCGGTTCAGATTGGACGCCTGGACCCACCACTGCGAGATCATCAGAGCGAGGGGTTTTTATGTGCTGGGTTGCCAGATATTCAGCATGCGTGGAGCGTGCAGCCGCCAGTGTGTTTATGCTAACAAACCCGAGCCTCACACCGAGGAAATCAATCCATCTCCCAGCGCTCGGCACTAATGAAGACGGACACGCGGCGGGAACACGAAGCCCGGAAACCCAGGGTGTGTGTGTGTGTGTGTGTGTGTGATGGACGGGGGTGTGTAGGGGCATGTTGGATGGCTGGCTGCATTATTCATGAAAGGGAACACATCTATCTGCGTATGCTGTGCAGCGTACAGAGTGCGGAGTGCGTAAATACCGAACAGCAGCAGCAGCAGCAGCAGCCCCCCCGGCCACTGAATAACAGAGTGCGACGAGGGTGTGGGTCATTTTTCTCCTGTTTACACTGTTTACACACAGGGTCAGACAGCACACACACATTCCTGCAGTGTGTGTGCAGAGAGGGAGAGCCATACATTAGTATTGTAGTGAAGGTGCGACCTGTTCAGATCAAGTCCAGGACGCACTGAGATGCACTAAGACCAGTCCAGGACATCATGAGACAATGAAATCGAGTTCAAGATGGTGAGACCCTGAGACTAAGTCTAGGATTATAAGACACTAAGATCGAGTCCAGGATCATACGACAAAAGATTGATTCCAGCATCATGGAGACTAAAACAAGTCCAGAATCATGAGACACAGAGAATGAGTCCAGGATCATGAGACAATGAAATCAAGTCTAGGATCATGAGACCCTGAGATTGAATCTAAAATCCTTAGAAACTAAGATTGAGTCCAGGATCATGAGACACTGAGATTAAGTCTAGGATCATGAGAAACTAAGATTTAGCCAGGATCAAGACTTTCTGGGGCAGCAATAGGTTTTGTTCCTGTTTGGGAAACTGACCCTACAATTTTAGGACTAGGACACAGTTACACCAAGTACAGGAGTGGGACAAACCATGAATGTTGAGTCTGAGTCCTTGATCAGCACAGAACTAAGGCAGGACCAGGATCTGGACACTAATAAATACAATGTTTAGCATTATGCTAATTGGTTGTGTAAATCACTTGTTAGCTCTGTTAGCCTTGTAAATCCATTTAAAACTATTGAAACTACTGCACACATTAAACATGTTCCAGATGATAGAATACAGAAGCAAGGGACACATTTTAATTGTGTTAAACATATTTCTCTCTCTCTTTAGCACACAGATCTGTGCCAGTATATGGATAAGCATCCTGGTGGTCTCCATCCTGACAACGTCAGAGTAAGTAGCTCAACCTTCTGCTCTCTCTCCCTTTCTTGTGTCATATGTTATCTGGTCCTCAGGATACAGAAGGATGTGCATTTAGGATTCAGATGTGAGCCTGATTCAAGTGGAGAGGACAATCTAATTTCTAACCAAAATCAGCTGCCTAGACCATGATATTTCACTACTCTTACATCATCTCTTCATTATGGTTAGAACTGTTTGTGAATTAAGTTTCATATACGTTTATGTAATGAGATAACACATGAGACGGCGGGATGTCCTGCACATATCACTTTACAGTAACACTTTGCAGTGAAGAAAGTAGTAACTTAATCTTATAGCCTATAACACTGTGGCCCGGCAGTCAACTATTATACAAGATATAACTAATTACCTAAGGGAAGGTATGTTACATTTAATTTGGTGAACGCTTTTAAAAATCTAAAAGTCCAAGGAGAAACATTTTGTCAGGGCCTAAAGGAGGTCAAAAGGGGTTATGTCGGGATAGAGGAAAAAGTAGGAGGGAAACAGGGAATATTGTGGGTTAGGATTAGGGCTGGTGGAGGACATGAGCCAACAAGAAAATTATGTTATGTTATATTTTTATTGTGTAATATTTACTGAAAATTCAAGGTAAACTCTACACAAACAAAGTCTATGCATTAAATCGATTCGGTAGTTTGATTCATTTTTAGTTTCTATTTGGGTTAACAGGATGTTACCAAAGTCTCATTGTCTCCAATCAAAGAAGTAATATACTAGGTGGGTGGTTTTTAATCAAATCTTGGCAGTTGGGAAGTACTGTATATTTTTATACTTGACGTAACATTGAAATATTCAGCTCTTTGCTGTGCATATCGTAGTGTGGCTGCGAAAGTGTTACCACTGTAGTCTCTGCGAGTCCTTCCCCAAAGCCTGCCTGTTTCCTTCCTTCATTAAGTGTGACTCGCTGTGGACTATCTCTTCATGAGGAGATAATAACTCTGCAGATTAGAGAGTGAAAGGAGGAAATCACGGAGAGAGAGAGGAGAGGAAATGAGAGAGGGAGATGATGGAGTGAATGAGGCCAGGTGGCAGAAGGTGTGGTGATAGAGGAGGGTGGAGAACCCTGGCAGTGCTGCTTATGTAATTCATCTCCTCTTTCGGCTCTGTGGATTTACATAAATAAAGTATTTATCCCCTTCACGTCTCATTGAAATTCAGATGAATAATTAAACATTTATAAACGGCAGACAATGGCAGACAGCGCCAGGCAGCGCCAGAGAGCGCCGGCGGCTCACCTGAGACGGAGAATCGCTCTCGGTCTCTGGCGCTGCGACGGCAGGGGTTTGCTGAAGCAGATGCTGCAGTCATTTGGGTGTAATGTGGTCGGACTGCATCACTGAAGGAAGTTTGAAAGAGTTGGGAATGAACTCTGTCTACATACTGAAGAATTTTTAACACTTCAGAATCTTTGTGGGGGTTGCCTTGTTTCTTGTTGTCTTTTTGTGTATCCCAGTTTAGCAAGCTGAGGTCAGATTGCAGGGTCAGTCCCCTGAGGTCAGGAGCAGAGAGGGGAATCTTATTGGTCCTGGATATCAAACCTATAACCCTGTGATCAATAACCCAGTGAGCCTAGAAACGCACTCATGACCCCAGCCTGAACTGAAGTTGACCCATGCTTCTAATCTGGAGCCAGACGCCTGATCCTTACGTCGCCTGCTCTTTAGAAATCTACTTTCTGCTTCTGGGACTGAAACTCTGTCTTTCTGTGGGACAGCAGGAGATTGTCCACTATATTAACACATACGGCATTTAGCGGTCGTTCTGATCCAATGAAACTCACTTCACTTGTTCACTAAAAAGTATATACTTAGCTAGTTAGCTTAGCTAGAATGAAAAAGAGGGGCTCCAGGTGGTACAGTGGACAAAGCGCTGCCACTATGATCTGGAGGTCACCGGTTCGAATCCTATTCAAGTAGTCCCGAGAGAGCACAATTGGCTTTGCTCTCTCTGGGTGGGTACAGTAGAAGGCACTCTTTCCCCTGCAAAAGGCATCTGTGAGCTAATGTATAAGAACCGAGTTGCTGTGCTTTCCCCTCGAGCGTGCTGTTTTGCTACTATTTGATACTATTTGTAGTATCTTAAAAAGAGTCGGAGTTAGGTGGCTGATCTTCGAGACTGAAGATGTGACAAGATAAGCAGCTGATTCTGAGTCAGTTGCAGGGTCCTGACAACTCGCAAAGGAAAACCAGTACTGTATAGTACTGATAGTACTGTATTTCCAGGGATGAACGGTAGATCAGCCTTGCTGGGGTTGAGTTTTAGATGATGGGCAGCTATCCACGATAAGACACAAATGAGACATGCTGAGATATGGGTTGAAACTTATGTCAGAACGAGGAAAAGAAAGGATGAGTTGAGTGTCGTCAGCGTCACAGTGGCAGGCAAACCCATGAGAGGATATTTCTTCTCCCAGACATTTAGAAAAGACTGTAGAGCAGAAGAGGACCAAGTACTGAGCCCTGTGGGACAATGGTGATGATGTACTGTTGGGTCTTGTGGTTGATTGAGTCGAAGGCTGCAGAGAGGTCCAGGAGAATGTAAATATCTGTGGAAGTGTCGGTGTCACATCAGAATCAATCATCAAATGCAGATCCATACCGAGAGCTCTTCTGGCTTAAAGTATGGCTTTGGCTCGACCAATCATACTTCAAGACTCATGAAAGACCACCAACTTAATTGAGTCACTCACTCCCCTCAAACGACTAAAGTGCCATCTTTTTGCAGAGTTCCTAAATCAGCACTTTTCTTCTAGACATCTTCTAGGTATCTATACTGACTCATGTAGATTTTGATTTTAGCCTCTACAAACTAGCTACTGATACTTTAAAAGTGAACAGTGAAGCACTTTTGTAACTCGCTCTAATTAGGGATGCTAAAATGCTTTAAAAGTAAAGGTAAATGTGTGTTTAGTGGTTTGGGCTTAGCGCAGAAGTGTGCGGTTTGGGACGTAAATGGAATATTATTAGAAATGATCAGTTCCACTTTTATTGGTATGAAATCTCTGCTAATGTAACTATGGTTTATGTGGCAGAGTGGGCAGTAGGGTAGCTGGGCAGCTGTATAGATTCTGGGCATTCAGCCACAGTAGCACCACCCCACCCCCTGCCGTCTGCCCTTTGCTTGGCACTAACGAGGAGAAGTGCTCCTGACGAGCCTTAACAAACTTCTCCTTCTCAATTACCAAACTTTTCTTACTGTCTAACGAGGGCACCGAGTGAGAGTCATGAGGTCAGGAGGTCAGGGGTCTGGAGGGTCAACTGAAATGTGTATTATTGTAGGACACAGTGGGGGGCCTGTAGCACTCTTCTCCTGTCTCCACAGTGCCCCCTGCAGGCTCTTTAGTTCATGAGTTATTATTATTAGGCTACAAGCTTCTGTAATATTTTAGCTTTGCTAGCCTCATAGCTCTAGTGCTAATACTTGCTTGTCATTGCTTGCCAGCTATGTTAGCTTTGGTGCATCTGTGCTAAATGGTTGGATGTAAGCTTCTATTATTTTTTTACCTACATTAGCTGGATATGCCTATTACTAACTGCTGACAAATAGGTTTTCCACTTGTTAGCTACATTAGTCTCATAGCCCCAGTGCTAATTGGGGGCGTATAAGCTTGTATTTCTTGTAAGATACATTAACTCCATTGCTGAGCTGCTAATGGTGGGATATAAGTGTTTTTATTTGTTAGCTACATTACCCCATAGCTCCAGTACTAATTGGTGGGGTATATACTTTTTTACTTGTTGGCTACATCAGTCCATAGCCCCTGTGATAATTAGTGGGTATATGCTTTCTTTACTGGTGTTAAGCATATTTGTTATTAGGGCAAAGCCATGTTTACCAGCATCCAATAAGACATGTATGACGTGATGACGTCAGTGCCCATGTATACGCCCATGCGTACCACCCTTATGCTGTGTGTTTTTTCGAATAAACGGCTGAGTCAGTTGAGGTTGTGCCAGCCAACAGAGAAGATGGTTGTCGTGTGTTTCTCTTAGCCAATCGAGTCGCTAAAGCTGTTTACTGTGTGCCCTAAGAAAAACGCGAGTGCTGCTGAACAGGGACGATGAGTATCTCCACAGGTTATGGGCCCAGTCACTTAGGCCACAGGTGGAGCAGACTTTTATTCGACGGTGAAGAGAAAAATTATGAACTTTGGGAAGCAAGGTTCCTCGCTCACATGGAACTCCGTAGTCTCAGGGAGACCATCACGGAGACGCCTGATATCGATGCGGGGGATGAAGGAGCTCTCGCCGAAGATGAGGCAAAGAATGGTGAGGCGTATGCGGAACTTGTGCAAGTGTTGGACAACAAAAGTTTATCGTTGGTAATGAGAGAAGCGGAACGAGACGGAAGAAAGGCATTGGCGATTCTGCGAAAGCATTACGTTGGCAAGGACAAGCCACGAGTCGTGAGTCTATACTGTGAACTGTCCTCACTCTGCAAAGCTAGCCATGAGACAGTTACCGACTACATAATTCGAGCAGAGACTATTTTCACGTCATTAAGGAGAGCAGACGAACAAATTAGTGATGGACTTATGATTGCAATGGTAGTGAAAGGGCTACCCGAGTCCTACAAACCGTTCGTTGTGCACGTTACACAGACAAATGAAGTCGTGATGTTTGGTGAGTTTAAAAGTAAACTGCGCAGCTATGAAAGTACAGAGAAATATGGGAGAGGAGACGTGACTGAGGACAACGTGATGAGAACAAGCGGGGCGACGAAAGCACGTGGGAGAGGCCGGGGGAAGAGAGTGGACTTGGCTGACATGGAGTGTTACGCGTGCGGGAAAAGAGGGCACATGGCCCGGGCATGCCCCAACGACGTGCAGCAGAGGAGAGATGATCGAACATGGGACACACCACAGCGAGGAAAAGGGCGCGGTCGTGGACGCGGCCGAGGTCGTGACCAAATCAAGAAAGCTGATGAACAGAAAGATACGCAGTCGTCATTTTTCTTTAAGATGAGTGACTGTCACTTGCAAGAAGAAAATAAGAAAGGGCTCATGGTTGACTGCGGCGCCACATCGCATATGATCAATGATGCCACCAAGTTCAAAACGGTGGACAAGAACTTCAGACCCGAGGATCATATGATCGAGCTGGCCGACGGAACCAAGGTGAGCGGAATGGCGAAGATGAGGGGAGACGCCGAGGTCTACTTGCTGGACAGCGAGGGACGACGAGTGAAAACGAAACTCAAGCAGGCGCTCTACATTCCATCGTTCCCACAGAACATTTTTTCTGTCAAGGCAGCAACAGGCAACGGTGCAGAGGTCCATTTCAAAGACGGTGATGACTGGCTAGTCAACAGGGACGGTACAAAATTCAAAATGGATGTGTACGGTAGGCTGTATTACCTTAGCACAGTTGAGAGTGTTGAGAGTGATGAAGTGTATGGTTGTCATGATATACAAACATGGCACAGAATACTAGGCCATTGTAACTTTGATGACATTGTAAAGCTGGAGAATGTTGTTGAAGGGATGTCTATTAAGGGCAAAAATGATAAGTCAAAACAAAACTGTGAAATATGCACACAGGGCAAATTCACACAAAGCAGAAACAGACAGGCAGATGCAAAAGCTACATGCATACTTGAGCTAGTGCACACAGACTTATGCGGCCCCATAGAACCAGCAGATAAAAATGGGTACAAGTATGCAATAGCATTTACTGATGATTACAGCGGGATGATTTTTCCATATTTTCTAAAGGCAAAAAGCTATGCAGCGCAAGCTACAGAGAAATTCATAGCAGACGTAGCTCCCTATGGGAAAATTAAGTGTATAAGGTCTGACAACGGAACAGAATTTACCGGACAGGAGTTCCAGTCCTTACTTAGGAGTAATGGGATAAGGCACGAGACAAGTGCACCCTACTCACCTCATCAGAATGGAACTGCCGAAAGGGGATGGAGAACATTATTTGAGATGGCACGATGCATGCTGTTGGAGAGTAACCTCCCAAAGCAGTTGTGGACATATGCAGTGCAAACTGCAGCTCAGATTCGAAACAGGTGTTACAGTAAGCGTCTAGAGCAGACACCTTACCGTGTTTTCACAGGGAAAACACCCAACCTGTCTAACATGAAGGTATTCGGATCTGAATGTTACACATATAAGCAGGACAAAAAGAAGCTGGATGCTAGGTGTGACAAAGGGATCTTTGTCGGCTATGATAAGTATAGCCCAGCTTACAACATCTACTACCCGGAGACAGGAAAAGTCCTAAAACATAGGCTTGTGAAAACAATCACTAAAGGCAGCGCAGAGAGCCAGACACAGACCAGTTATGATATGGAGGATGACTTAGAGAGCTATGGAGATGATACACCAAAGGTAGTGAGCCAGGGTCAGGAACAGTCTGAAGGGACTAGAGAGCCTTGTACGGAGACGACTGAAGTAGGTCCAACCCAGGCAGATGGTACAGAGAAAGAGCAGGTAGAAAGGAGGTATCCTGTGAGGGAGAGAAAGGCCCCAGAATACCTGAAAGATTACCAGTGCAAAGCTGACTGTGATGATGAAACAGAAAATGTAGATTATTTCTACAGAGTGACCTATGGTGTTCCTAAAACGTTTAGTGAGGCAATGAGTTCAGAAAAATCTAAATTATGGGGTGATGCGATGAAAGAAGAGATGCAGTCTTTAACTGAGAATGAAACTTTCACTCTGACACCACTGCCACAGGGTAAACAAGCAGTGGGAGGTCGCTGGGTATATGCAATGAAAGAAAGCCCAAATGGATCTGAGACTTGTAAAGCCAGATATGTAGCAAAGGGGTACGGTCAGGTAGAAGGGATTGACTATAAAGAGACATTTTCACCCACTGCCAACATGACCTCTGTCCGAGCATTGATGCAGGTAGCTGTGCAGGAGGATCTTATCCTTCACCAAATGGATGTAAAGACTGCTTACTTACATGCTCCCATGGACTGTGAGGTATACATGGAGCAACCGGAAGGTTTTGAGGTTATGTCAAAAACAGGTGAACATCTTGTGTGTAAACTCAACAAGTCATTGTATGGGTTAAAACAGTCCGGTCGCAACTGGAATATGTTACTGCATGATCACCTTACAGGGAATGGTTTTGTGCAAAATGATGCTGACCACTGTGTCTACACCAGAGAATCTGGGAATGAGAAAGTCATACTGTTAGTGTGGGTTGATGATTTAATCATAGCAGCTAGTGAAAACACCATACTGAGAGATGTGAAAGAAATACTGAAGAAAAGGTTTAAGATGAAGGATATGGGTCCACTTAAACACTTTCTAGGTATTGATTTTAACTACAGTGATGGAGAAATCAAAATGACACAAAAGAGACACATTGAGAAAATGTTAGCCAGATTTGGAATGCCTGAATGCAAACCGAGATCTACCCCATCTGAGCAAAAATTACATTTTGGCAATGATGGAGATGTAATTGATCCAACAGGGTACAGAGAAATAGTGGGTAGCTTGATATACATCATGACATGCACTAGACCCGACTTGAGTTGGATAGTTAGTAAGCTATCACAACACTTGGCAGAACCAAACCAACAGCATTGGACTGCTGCAAAACACTTACTGAGGTACTTAAAAGGTACTCTGGATCAGAAATTAAACTACCGAAAATGTGAGAAAAGCTTACAGCTTGAGGGGTATAGTGATGCTGATTGGGCAGCTGACAAAAATGACAGGAGAAGCACCACTGGATATTGTTTCAGCTTAACTGAGACTGGTGCAGTAATATCATGGAAGAGCAGGAAGCAGCCAACAGTGGCGCTATCTAGCTGTGAAGCAGAATACATGGCTCTAGCAGCCGCTACTCAGGAGAGCATGTATCTTGTTCAGCTACTAAAAGGGATGGATGGTAGTAACCAGCATTTACCAGTCAATATCTATGAGGACAACCAGGGGGCGATAGCGTTATCCAAGAACCCAGTATGTAGACAGAGAAGCAAGCATGTGGATATAAAATATCACTTTGTACGGTCTGCACACACAGAGGGGAAGATTAATGTTGTTTACTGTCCTACTGCAGACATGGTAGCTGATGTACTTACCAAACCAGTGTCAAAAGTCAAATTTGAGAAGTTCATGGGTTATTTGTTTGGAGAGTAATGAAAACTGCCAGTATGTCAAATGTTTTTGTTTTATGAGTTTTACTGTAACTGAGTACAGTACAAAATGGGTTATGTATTTTTTTTTTGGTTTCGTTTTCACTATACAGTTGAGAGAGAGCTGCAAACATGTCTTTGAGTGGGAGTGTTAAGCATATTTGTTATTAGGGCAAAGCCATGTTTACCAGCATCCAATAAGACATGTATGACGTGATGACGTCAGTGCCCATGTATACGCCCATGCGTACCACCCTTATGCTGTGTGTTTTTTCGAATAAACGGCTGAGTCAGTTGAGGTTGTGCCAGCCAACAGAGAAGATGGTTGTCGTGTGTTTCTCTTAGCCAATCGAGTCGCTAAAGCTGTTTACTGTGTGCCCTAAGAAAAACGCGAGTGCTGCTGAACAGGGACGATGAGTATCCCCACAACTGGTTAGCTACATTAGCCTCATAGCTCCAGTTCTAATTGGTGGGTATAAGCTTTTATTACGTGTTAGCTACTTTAGTCTCATAGCTGCAGTGCTAATCAGTGGGATATAGACTTAGTTAATTTGTTAGCTACTTTAGCTTCATACCTCCAGAGCTAATTGGTGGGGTATAAACTTCTATTTTCAGCTTTTTCATTTTCAGGTTTGGTGTCAATTTTTTTTTGTGGTGAACTATCACTTTAATTGCTACTAGAAGGTTTACAGCCTGTATGTGTGTGTGTGTGTGTTAGCTGTAGTTACAGCTCATGACCGGACCGTCCTCACACACCCCAGGCTGGATTAGAGCAGGTGGTCTCCTCTGAAATAATGATACGCCTCATTAACACGCTCACACACACACACACACACTGTAGAGAGCCATTAGGGAGTTCACA
This sequence comes from Astyanax mexicanus, assembly GCF_023375975.1. Taxonomy (NCBI): domain Eukaryota; kingdom Metazoa; phylum Chordata; class Actinopteri; order Characiformes; family Acestrorhamphidae; genus Astyanax; species Astyanax mexicanus. Next base: position 131,320,288 of record NC_064408.1, on the reverse strand, counting down.
CACTGCATTATTCTGTGTGTGTGTGTGTGTGTGTGTGTGAGACAGAGTGTCAGAGAGTGAGACCTCACTCCATTAGTTGCTCATTTATAGGTAATTAATTATTAATATTAATAAATTAATATTTAAATCAGATCATGTGACAGAAGCACTCCTATTGTTAACTTCTTTTGTTCTAAACCTTCTGCTTTTATCCTACTGAGCTGTGTGTGTGTGTGTGTGCACACATTCACTCACACACACTCTTCTGATCTGCTGGCAGTTTGTCACATGGCCTCATTCTGCTGATGAATGAAGCTGCTACACACACACACACATCCTGAAAGAGGAAGTAAAGAGGAGGCAGAGATGTTTCAGTTCCGATAAAATAAAATTTCTCAGTCCAAATACTGTCTCCTTTATACTAGGGGGTTGCTACGGTGTTATGGTGTAGGTGTTGGTTGTTAAAGGGTTATTGAGTGGTTGCTATGGTGAAGCCATGGTATAGATTTTAAATAACAAAAATGTGAAGTGGTTGCTTACGATGGTTTAACAAAATCCATGATATTTCCTAAAGCATAAGTCACAACACTAAGCCATGGTTCCTGTTATTGTGCCAAAATGTGAAGCTTTTTAGCTCAAAAAATGTGACCTGTCAAGAAGTATTTTTCATAGAAATGTATAGTTTTTATAAAGGTGTTGCTGGGTGGTTGCCAATGTGTTGATATGGTTTAGGTTTAGGATGATACGGTGTTACTGCAGATGTGTAGCTTAAAAAAATAGAATAATATTGAAAAGTGAATTTATTTCAGTAATTGAGTTGAAAATGTGAAACTCATATATTATATAGATGTATTACACACAGAGTGATCTATTTAAAGCTTTTATTTCTTTTATTGTTGATGATTATGGATTACAGCCAATGTAAACCCCAAAAATCAGAAAATTGTGTGCCAAGTCCTGCTGAAAAATGAAATCTGCATCTCCATAAAAGTTGTCAGCAGAGAGAAGCATGAAGTGCTGTAAGATCTTTGAGGAAAACACTGCCTGACTTTAGACTTGTGTGTAAAGGAGATGTATGGGATCGGATTCTAATAAAAAGTGTGTGTGTGTGTGTGTGTGCAGCTGTTCCTGTTCCAGTTGCTGCGGGGTCTGTCCTATATCCATCAGCGTTACATCCTGCACCGGGACCTCAAACCCCAGAACCTCCTGATCAGCGACAGCGGAGAACTCAAACTCGCCGACTTCGGTAAACACACATCTATATGTGCTCTGTGTATCTCTTGATCCTAGTCTACAAACTAGCTTTGGATGTAACATCAAAGCACTGTTGTAAGTCGCTCTGGATAAGGGCGTCTGCTAAATACCTTAAATGTAAATGTAATATAAGTTGTAATGTAGTGAATGTTTATCTGTGTGAATGTAATGGTGATATATTACAGAGATTACAGTATTAGAGTGAAATGAGGCTCTAGTTTAGACCCTGTTGGTTTCTTTATGCTGGATATAAGATGAGATTGAGAGGGTTTGGAGGTTCTACAGGTTCCATATGAATCCTGCAGCACAATTACCCACAGATGTTGCTACAGCTGGATCTGTAGATCCTGCTTTACCTTCTATATCACTGAGCTGTTAGAAATGTTCCTCCTATCACCAATAATGGTGACTGACTGTCACTGTATGAGATGCTCCACAGATCATCAAAAACACCTGCAGTTTACACTGTGAACTCTTCAGTCCACCTCACAGCCTCCAAACTCAAACCTGACTGGATTCATCACTAAAGATAATATTGTACCAGTCCGTATCAGTCCAGGTTTCCCGTTTCTCATACAAAATCTGTCAACTGGGTAAAATATGAGTCCTTGAGTACATCGCAGAGGCAGGTCTAGCAGTCACCAATATCTCAACAAGAGGTGCACTACACAAAAGTAGCCTTTTGAGAGTAGCTTATTTTTGTAAGCACTTTTAGCACCTTTTTTGTTAAGACCCATGGTCTAATCGGAACGCACCTGTAAATATTAGATATGTAAGTATGTAGAAGTCAATAAGTATAGAAACATACTGTATGTATATAATACATGGTTTATATAATTATGTATGTTTGTATGACATTACCTTTCTGTGCAAGTTCTACTTTGTGTTGCTGCTATTTGTATGTAGTGTATGTTTGTGGTGGTGCTCACACTTACACACACACTTTCACACAAACACACTCACACACACTCTGAAACACATGGCCTGGAGGGTCTGGAACTGGTCCAGGGTCGTTGCTTGTCTCCTCTGTGTGCCCAGTTCTGCTAATTAGCACCAACCTCTAAAGAGAGAGAAAAAAAGAGGAAGAGAGAGAGAATAATGCGTTAAGTAAAGTAAAAAATAAAGATAAATAAACAGAACTGAGGGAGAATAAGATAAGTAAGAAAGAGTGAGATAAAGGGAGGGAGCGGCATGACAGACTGACGGACAGATTGCGCGTTAGGTACCTGCGGGGACATTGTTCTGCTGAGTGAGGACGACAGGGAACCGGGCCAGAACCACAAACACTCCCTGCCAAACCCAGTGTGCTCAGTGTCTGGACAGCATATGGTCAGTCTCTGCACCCAGTCAGGTCAAACACACCTGCTGAGCAACACACGCCCTCCCTCAGGCTGTGCTTAACTCCGACACACTACTATCCTCCACTCCGACACACTTCTATCCTCCACTCCGACACACTGAAATCCTCCACTCTGACACACTGCTATCCTCCACTTAGACACACTGCTATCCTCCACTCCGACACACTGCTATCCTCCACTACTACACACTGCTATACTCCACTTAGACACACTGCTATCCTCCACTCCGACACACTGCTATCCTCCACTCCGACACACTGCTATCCTCCACTCTGACACACTTCTATCCTCCACTCCGACACACTGCTATCCTCCACTTAGACACACTGCTATCCTCCACTCCGACACACTGCCATCCTCCACTCTGACACACTGCTATCCTCCACTCTGACACACTGCTATCCTCCCACTCCGACACACTGCTATCCTCCACTCTGACACACTTCTATCCTCCACTCCGACACACTGCTATCCTCCACTTAGACACACTGCTATCCTCCACTCCGACACTGCTATCCTCCACTCTGACACACTGCTATCCTCCACTCTGACACACTGCTATCCTCCACTCCGTCACACTGCCATCCTCCACTCCGACACACTGCTATCCTCCACTCTGTCACACTGCCATCCTCCACTTCGACACACTGCTATCTTCCACTCTGAAACACTGCTATCCTCCACTCCACTGCTTTTGGGGTGTAAGATAGCAATGAGCATCATGACCTTGCACAGTATGTAATATAGCTCTCTTATAGTTACATTTTCATATACTATACTAACACCACTAATTGCATGGTAACAGGGAACTAAACGATACAGGAAAAGTGTGTGTGTGTGTGTGTGTGTGATGTATAATTTAGATGACCTGACCTTCACACTGCAGTAGGTGGGCGGTCCGTTTGCTTTGAGTGGGGCGGTTCTGACGGGTCGGGGCTTTTAAGTGGTTCTTTGGTGTCTTTAAACCTAGACCTTACCCTGACTCCTACTGACCCAGCATCACCACGGCAACCGCATCAGGACAACAGCGTCCCAGAGAATCCCCACCAGCAGCACTGACCTTTATCACCCCCACACAGCTATCCCCTCTCCTCCTTTATCTTCATCATCATATTTATCATCATCTTCATCATCCTTCTCTTCTTCTCTTCTCTTTTATTTTCTTCCTCTCTCTTTCTTTCCCTCTCTCAGTGCTCCTGCTGTGATAATCACCCCTCTCTCGCACTCTTTTGTTCAGAGCCGGGTTGTTGGGTGTAAATTAGCGTGAGGAGCAGGGGGCGGGGCTTCAGATATTTCTGTTCCTCAGACTGTGTTAAACACTGTTATCACGCCGCTCGCTGTGCAGGAAGTCAGCTGTGTTTAAGAGCAGCGGGTTAATTACACGCCTCCGCACACCGGGGGGCAGCGCTGAGCATCAGCAGTCACCAGTGTCAGCATAAGGTGAAAGTTTTAATACAGTGCGCGTGTGTGTGCGTGTGTGTGTGTGTGTATCTCTGTGCAGGTCTGGCCCGTGCTAAGTCTGTGCCCAGTCACACGTATTCTAATGAGGTGGTCACGCTGTGGTACCGGCCGCCGGACGTCCTGCTGGGTTCTACAGACTACTCCACCTGTCTGGACATGTGGTGAGTTCTGACCCCGCCCTTCCACTTGGGGCTATTAGCATAATAAATGATCAATTAAAACTTGATACGATTGATTCCTGAAACAAAACACACAACTTGCATAGGTGTTGCTGTGGCATAGTTGTTGGCTACTAAGGTGTTGAATTGTGGCTGCTAAAGTGTTGTTATACTGTAGCTGATGGTTGCTTATATGCTACTATATTGTGGCTGCATGTTTCTAAGGTTTTGCTATGCTATAGATTTTGTTTGCTATGTGGATACTAAGGTATTCTTATATTGTATATGTTTGTTGCGAGATTATTGCTGGATGGCTGCTAAGATGTTGCTGTGGTATATATTTTGGTTGCTAAGGTGTTGCTGGGTAGTAGCTAAGGGGTTGCTATACTGTAGCCGTTGGCTGCTAAGGTGTTGTCAAGGTGTTACTGTGTAGACTGTATCTGTTGGCTGCTAAGGTGTTGCTGGGTGGTTGCTCAGGTGTTGCTATACTGTAGCTGTTGGCTGCTAAGATGTTGCTTGGTAGTATCTAAGGTGTTGCTATACTGTAGCTGTTGGCTGCTAAGGTATTGCTGGGTGGTTGCTCAGGTGTTGCTATACTGTAACTTGGTATGCTCTGCCCCACTTTATTATAGGTATTTTTTATACCTCGGATGTTGGATATCTGAGCGGGGACTGACGTTACGTTGGAGTTCCCTGTGTTCCAGCTTAACATTTAGATATCCGCTATTATTGTTAGCATTGTTCCAGGTTAGCATTGTTTGTGATACCAGTTGATAACACATTTTGGTGTTCTTGTATAGTGAACTCAGAGTTGCAGAAATTCGGAACGCAGTATTATTACGAGATGTTTTGCAGATCCTGCTGCTGATTTAGCAACACAGCAAATGGAAAAAGAAACCAGAACCAGTGTAACAGGTCTGTAACGGGTCTGCACCGGTTCGTAACGGTACGATAAGGCTTTGCAGTGGAAAAGAGGACCAAAAGGACGTGATCACCAGACTAAGATTCCTCTGAAATGCTGCCAGATACTTAATAAAAGAGTCCCAACAAAACAGCAATACGAACACAGAATAACCCCACAGTAACCCCCGAGAGCAGATACTGCCTTTACTGCCCTTCTCTGACTGATAACTGGCTGATACACAGAGAAGCAGATGTGGTGTGTGTGTGTGTGTGTGCAGTGGAGTGTAAAGTAAATGTGTCAGGAAACAATAGCTGTCAGAGAGATGAAACCAGACAGCAGTTAAAACACTCGCACACACACACACACACACACACACACACACACACACACACACACTCACACGTTTCAGCCCATTTCACACTGCCCCCCCACCCAGACATCTACCTAAACTGTCTCTCTCTTCCTCACTACAAACACACTAGGTCAGACAGACTGAAGCAAACTGAGACATCAGAAAGTTTGAGTCTCTCTAGCTCTCATATATACAACTTGGGGAAAAAATTAAGGTCGCACTTCAGTTTCTGAATCAGTTTCTCTGATTTTGCTATTTATAGGTTTATGTTTGAGTAAAATGAACATTGTTGTTTTATTCTATAAACTACAGACAACATTTCTCCCAAATTACAAATAAAAATATTCTCATATAGAGCATTTATTTACAGAAAATGAGAAATGACTGAAATAACAAAAAAGATGCAGAGCTTTCAGACCTCAAATAATGCAAAGAAAACAAGTTCATATTCATAAAGTTTTAAGAGTTCAGAAATAATCAATATTTGGTGGAATAATTAATCACAGTTTTTTTATGCATCTTGGCATCATGTTCTCCTCCACCAGTCTTACACACTGCTTTTGGATAACTTTATGCTGCTTTACTCCTGGTGCAAAAATTCAAACAGTTCAGTTTGGTGGTTTGATGGTTTGTGATCATCCATCTTCCTCTTGATTATATTCCAGAGGTTTTTAATTTGGTAAAATCAAAGAAACTCATAATTTTTAAGTGGTCTGTTATTGTATACAGAGGTGTAAATTATATGAATGGGTGGAGCTAAACTGTGTGTGTGTGTGTTGCAGGGGTGTGGGGTGTATCTTCATTGAGATGATTCAGGGCGTGGCGGCGTTTCCGGGGATGAAGGACATCCAGGATCAGCTGGAGAGGATATTCCTGGTGAGTCTCTTGTCCAAATATTTATGTACACCATATCTAATGAATGCTACGTTCACCTCCTTTATCCTGCACACAGTGCTGCTGACATGGGTGTGCAAATGCACACACAGCGGGTCTATTTCCTGTAGTAGAGAAGTACTGCAGGTACTTATGTTGGACAGCTCTTCAGTTTGAGTGCAATCAAATCCTCACAGCTATCTTCTGATTCCAGAAACTGAATCTAGTTGAAGGGTTTCTCTGTACACAGTAGAGACAGTTACTCCAACAAAACCAGCATAAACTCTTTATAATACTTTATAATTAATTACAGAACATACGGTCAATCAGCTTCTGTTCTAATACTTAATCTATTTATACAGTTATTAATAACCATTTATAACCAATTATCATTTTATAACCTCTAATTTTATCAAATAATATACCCACTCTATAACATGCTTGCTGCTATAAGCACTTCTACAAGCTTATAACAGTTTTTTAAGACTATAAGAGTACATCAAATATCAGTAATGATTATAACAGTTATAAACAGAGAGGACATTAATTAAACAATTCTGTAATGCTTAATAATGTTACTTAACACACACACACACACACACACACACACACACACACACACAGTATAAGACCATTTACCACAGAAGTGGAACTTATTATTCCCTTTATAAAGGCCAGCTGTGTGTGTGTGTGTAGTGAGAGAGTGTGTGTGTGTGTGTGTGTGTGTGTGTAGTGAGAGAGAGTGTGTGTGTGTGTGTGTAGTGAGAGTGTGTGACGTCTGACCTTCTGTCTGGTGTGTGGTATTTAAATGTGAATCTGCAGTGCAGGAGGAGCAGCAGCTGCTCGGGGGAGTGGAGGTGTGTCTGGAATACATATTGGGAATATGTTGGGAATGTGGATTTGGATAATGTTGGGAATGTGGGTTTGGATAATGTTGGAAATATGTTGGGAATGTGGGTTTGGATAATGTTGGGAATATGTTTGAAATGTGGGTTTACATAATGTTGAGAATATGTTGGGAATGTGGGTTTGGATAGTGTTGAGAATACGTTGGGAATGTGGGTGTGGGAATGTTGGGAATATGTTGGGAATGTGGGTTTGGATAATGTTGGGAATGTGGATTTGGATAATGTTGGGAATATGTTGGGAATGTGGGTTTGGATAATGTTGGAAATATGTTGGGAATGTGGGTTTGGATAATGTTGGGAATATGTTTGAAATGTGGGTTTATATAATGTTGAGAATATGTTGGGAATGTGGGTTTGGATAATGTTGAGAATACGTTGGGAATGTGGGTGTGGGAATGTTGGGAATATGTTGGGAATGTGGGTTTGGATAATGTTGGGAATAGGTTGGGAATGTGGGTGTGGGAATGTTGGAAATGTGGGTTTGGATAATGTTGGGAATACGTTGGGAATGTGGGTGTGGGAATGTTGGGAATATGTTGGGAATGTGGGTTTGGATAATGTTGGAAATGTGGGTTTGGATAATGTTGGAAAAAGGTTGGGAATGTGGGTTTGAATAATGTTGGGAATAAGTTGGGAATATAGGTTTGGATAATGTTGGGAATGTGGGTTTGGATAATGTTGGGAATATGTTGGGAATTTGGGTTTAGATAATGTTGAGAATGTGGGTTTGGGTAATGTTGGGAAAATGTTGGGAATTTGGGTTTGAATTATGTTGGGAATACACTTTGGGAATGTGGTGTGTTTGGGAGAGTGCATTAGTCTTATGTTTTGTGAATGTGTTTTGATATGTTGCTAGATATGAATGTATTGGAAATGCACATTAGAAATGTACCTTGATAGCATTTGTTTGGGATATTTGTTGGGAATGTTTTTATGATATGTGTGTTTGGAATGAACATTGATAGAATTTGTTTGGGATATTTTTTGGGATAGGTGCATTGAGAAAATATGTTAAGGTTTGTTTGACAGGTGCGTTATGAATTTGTGTTTGGAATATGTGTTGGGAATGTGTCACATGTTAGCCCTGTCTCATGTCTCTGTGTGTTATTCCCACGTGACCTGTGCCCCTCTGTGTCTCCTGTCAGTAGGTTTCCACCAACAACAATGTGTGTTGTGTGTGTTTCTAATGTGTGTTGTGTGTGTTTCTAATGTGTGTTGATAATGTTTGTTAGGAATGTGTGTTTAAAATGTGTGTTGGGAATGTTTATAACTGTGATATATTAGAACAGACAAAATAAGATGTTTTAGTACCTGCCAGCTAACTAGCACACACACACACACACACACACACACACACAAACTCCCTGAAACATATATATATTCAGACAGATATATCTACACTCGTATTAGCTTCACAATAATTGTCTCTCTCTGTGTGTGTGTGTGTGTGTGTTTGTGTGTGTGTGTGTGTGTGTGTTTGTGTGTTTGTGTGTGTGTGTTGGCTGGGTTTGGTGTGGTCCTGATTGAAATAGAGCTGTCTGAGTGCCGGCGAATCAGAACAGAGTGGCAATTACACCAGTCAGTTTAACTTAGCATCACACACACTCACATATATACACAAACACACAAACACACACACACACACATGTATACACACACACTATACACACACATCAGTGGATGTTGAGTCATTATTACGTTTTTTTCTAGACTAGATCTCAATTTGAAATAAGACGTGTACTAATTCTCTTAATTAATGATGGGTGTGTTTAATTTTGGGCGAAACATGAAATAAACCAATCAGAGTGTCTCTCTGTTGCTCATCGTTCCCTTTAAGAGTAGATCAGGTGAGCTCTGACTTTGGTGGATTGCTATTGTAACGGTGCAGCTACCTGGACGTGTCCAACAAACTCTTCTCAGCAGAGGAAACTGAGCTGCTGGTTGACGCTGTGAAGGAGCTCCAGCAGCTCATTTACGGGAACAGCAATGTTATTTTATTTACTATTCTGTTTATTGTTGATGTAAAAGTTGTATATATAATAATAGTAAAAGTAAGGTAAAATGATAAGAATGAAAAATTATACCATTAATAATAATAAACTAAGAACATGGGAATAATAAAAAAATATTAATATAAAAACTAATTTGATGACAAATGAAAATAAATGAAACCAATCAAAAATGTAAATAATAAAAAAGATAAACTCATTTAAAACAATCACAGGCTTTCTTTTCTCATGGAAACAGCTCACCAAAATCCAGCGCTGTTTGAACGACGTGTGCGCAAAACGTGAAAATAGACTGTTGAGGGCGTTTAAAATAGCGACGTGTACGATACGGCCCGAGAGTAATCAGGCCTAGAATAATGAATGTGTGTGTGTGTGTGTGTGTGTGTGTATTAGGGTGTGTGTGTGTGTGTGTGTGTGTGTGTGTATTAGGGTGTGTGTGTGTGTGTGTGTGTGTGTGTGTGTATTAGGGTGTGTGTGTGTGTGTGTGTGATGAATAATGAGTGTGTGTGTGTGTGTGTGTGTATTAGGGTGTGTGTGTGTGTGTGTGTGCGTGTGTATTAGGGTGTGTGTGTGTGTGTGATGAATAATGAGTGTGTGTGTGTGTGTGTGTGTGTGTGTGTATTAGGGTGTGTGTGTGTGTGTGTGTGTGTGTGTATTAGGGTGTGTGTGTGTGTGTGTATTAGGGTGTGTGTGTGTGTGTGATGAATAATGAGTGTGTGTGTGTGTGTGTGTGTGTGTGTGTGTGTATTAGGGTGTGTGTGTGTGTGTGTGTGTGTATTAGGGTGTGTGTGTGTGTGTGTGTATTAGGGTGTGTGTGTGTGTGATGTGTATAGTATCAGAGATTAACCCAGTTAATACAGCACACAGTGCTCTGCTGCCCCCTACTGTTCACTCCACTCATTTACACACTGAAGAGTAATACTGAGTGTGAGGTTCAGTCCATATAACAATTTCAACTATCTCTTCCCCCCCCTCTCTCTCTCCCTCTCTCTCTCTCTCTCTCTCTCTCTCATTGTGTCTCTGTATCTCTCTCTCCTCTCTTTCTTTGTTCTCTCTCTCTCTCTCTCTCTCTCTCTCTCTCTCTCTCTCTCTCTCTCTGTAGGTGTTGGGGACTCCATCAGAAGATACCTGGCCAGGTGTTCACTCTCTCCCTCACTTCAAACCAGGTGATGCCCCGCCCAACAGCACACACACACACACAGCCCGGGCGGTGCAGGGTGTATCTGGCAGTGTTGTGTAGTGGTTTTTGGAGCAGTAGCGCCCCCTGGGAGCTCATTATCCCAGATAAAGTACAGCCTGCGGATTACAACACTGGTTACTGTTAGTGTGTGTGTGAGTGTGTGTGTGTTAGTGTGTGTGTCTGTGAGTGTATGTACTTCAACTTATATAGCGAACATCAGACCTCCTAGACGTGTGGTGCTGACCATGATGCTTATTCACAGGGATGTGTTTGTCGCCTCCACAAGTGCCTTTATGCCTTCATGCACATGTTTGTATTTTTCTGTTATTTTTTTGTTTGGTTTGTTTTTATCTGTACAGACCTGAATAACTAAAAAGAGAATGGTGTTGAATTGAATGTGTAACATATGTATGAATTAAAGGAGGACAGGAAGTGAAAGCTAAGTGATGTGTTATGTGTGTGTTTGAACAGTAGGGGGTGGTGTTTACCTGCCAATCTGCAGAACAACAGCAATACATATTATTAAAAAATGAAATGAAGGTTTCATCAAACACATGACTAATCCTTATTGATCCACTCAGCAAGAGACTGATTACCATAGACAAATAGAAAGAGATACAGAGAGAGAACATTTAATACACCATCATTTGATTTTTATTACACCTCTAGTGTTCATTACTCCCAGTTACACCCTGTATAAGACCTTTATTACACAATTATACAATTTAGCTGATATTTAATTTTGTATTTCTCTCTCTTTCTATCACAGATCGCTTTACTGTGTACAGTCCTAAGAAACTAAGGCAGGCCTGGAATAAGTAAGTGGTGATAAAATAATTGGTTGGATGGTTATTAATATTTTAACATCAGTAAAATATCAAAACTAGTACTGTTTAACTGAAGTGAGAGGACTGGGGCTATAGTGGGCACTGGGATTGTAAGGGATATTGAGGTTGTAGGGGACTATATGAGGCACCGAGTTTATATAGGGGCCACTGGGACTGTAGAGAAAATAAGGGTCGTAGGGGTCACTGGGATTGTCGGGGGCAATGGGACTGTAGGGAAAAAATATGGGTTGTAGAGGGCACTGGGACTGTATGGAGAATAGGGGTTGCAGGCGGCACTGGGACTGTTACTGGACATTGGTTCTAACTGGGCACTGGGACTGTAGCGGACATTAAAATTATTTTGACATTGAGACTATATGTGATATTGAGGCTGTAGGAGACAGTGGGACAGTGGGTACTGGGAGTCTAAGGAACACTTGGACTGTAGAGGACATTTGGGCTGTAAGGTAAACTGCGACTGTAGGGGGCACTGGGTATATAGTGAGAATAGGGGTTGCAGGGGGAACTGGGACTGCAGGGAGCACTGGGACAGTGAGATAGAGTGGACTCAAGGGAGCTCTGGGACTGTAGGGTACATTGATGCTGTAGTGAATATTAAGGCTCTGTGGGACACCGGGTCTCACTGGGACTGTAGGGGGCACTGGGGCTGTAGTGAGAATAGGGGTTGTAGGGGGCACTGGTCGAGCAGCAGAACAGTGGAAGAGAGTGTCAATCTAGAGAACTCTGGGACCATAAGGGATATTGGTGCTGTTAGGACTGTAGGGTACAATGAAGCTGTTTGTGATAGTCTATGGAACATTGGGTCTGACTGGGACTCTAAAGGTTCACTGGAACTGTAGGGGGCATTGACACTGTATGCGGTACTGGGACTTTATGGGGCGCCTGGACTGTAAGGGGCTCTGGGGCAATGGGGACACTTGGACTGTGTGAGGAATTGGGGCTTTAGGGGCATTGGGACTGTGGGGAGGGGGGGCGGGGCATTTAGGTTATAGAGAATATTGATTGTAGGTAATTTAAAGGTTTTAGGGGACATTGGAACTGCTGAGGGCACTAGGTAGTATTGATGTTGTATGATGCACTGGGTGGATCATAGTAGTAGTGGACACTGGGATTGTGGGAGTGAGCATGACTGCAGATGGTACTGGGACTGTAGGGGACATTAGATCTGTCTGTTCTTACATGTGTGTGTGTCTATGTGTGTGTAGGTTGGGTTACATTGACCATGCTGAAGAATTAGCCTCCAGGTTCCTCCAGTGCTTCCCCAAGAAACGTCTCTCCGCACAGGCAGCTCTCCATCACGAGTACTTCAGCCATCTGCCTCCCCGGCTGTGGGAGCTCCCCGACAGTGAGTATAACACACACATAGACACTGATACACACACAGCCACTGGTGTCTTCTGGTTTGACTGTACTGGATGAAGCTTTGCTAATGTGACTTTGCTGGAATGATTGCTGGTGTGGTTGTGCTGGTTTGGTTGTGCTGGTGTGACTGTGCTGATGGGAGCTGTGCTGGCGTCACTGCTAGTCTAGATGTGATTGTTAGAGAGTTTGTGATAATTAGAGATTTTTAGAAGACATTAAACATTAATACCAGTATAGGGGTCTGACTGTACTGGTGTAGGAGTCTGATTGTACAGGTGTGGGGGCTTGATTGTAACTGTGTTGGGGGTATACTGTACCTGTGTCCGACAGTAACAGGTTGTTTTTTCTTGCAGTGTCTCCAATCTTCACAGTTTCGAGTGTGAAGCTCCAGCCCGAATCTGGAGACTCCATCCAGATCTGCAGCAAAACCAACAGCAAAGGAGGATCCAGCAGCAGACACTGACCACCGGGGGACAGACAGATACAGTGCATCACAAAAGTGAGTACATCCCTCACATTTCTTCAGATATTTAAGTTTATCTTTTCATGGGAAACACTGACAAAATTACACTTTGAAATGACACACTGCACTACTCTATACTACTGTACATTACCACACACTGCTCTACTATATACTACTGTACATTACCACACACTGCACTGCTATATACTACTGTACATTACCACACACTGCACTACTGTATACTACTGTACATTACCACACACTGCACTACTATACACTACTGTGCATTACCACACACTGCACTACTCTATACTACTGTACATTACCACACACTGCACTACTGTATACTACTGTACATTACCACACACTTCACTACTATACACTACTGTGCATTACCACACACTGCACTACTCTATACAACTGTACATTACCACACACTGCACTACTCTATACTACTGTACATTACCACACACTGCACTGCTATATACTACTGTACATTACCACACACTGCACTACTGTATACTACTGTACATTACCACACACTGCACTACTATACACTACTGTGCATTACCACACACTGCACTACTATATACTACTGTACATTACCACACACTGCACTACTCTATACTACTGTACATTACCACACACTGCTCTACTATATACTACTGTGCATTACCACACACTGCACTACTATATACTACTGTACATTATCACACACTGCACTACTCTATACTACTGTACATTACCACACACTGCTCTACTATATACTACTGTACATTACCACACACTGCACTGCTATATACTATTGTACATTACCACACACTGCACTACTCTATACTACTGCACATTACCACACACTGCACTACTATACACTACTGTGCATTACCACACACTGCACTACTACACACTACTGTACATGACCACACACTGCACTACTATATACTACTGTACATTACCACACACAGCTCTACTGTATACTACTGTACATTACCACACACTGCACTACTCTATACTACTGTACATTACCACAGACTGCACTACTATATACTACTGTACATTACCACACACTGCACTGCTATATACTACTGTACATTACTACACACTGCACTACTATATACTATTGAACATTACCCCACACTGTACTACTATATACTACTCTACATTACCGCACACTGCACTGCTATATACTACTGTACATTACCACACACTGCACTACTCTATACTACTGTACATTACCACACACTGCACTGCTATATACTACTGTACATTACTACACACTGCACTACTATATACTATTGAACATTACCCCACACTGTACTACTATATACTACTGTACATTACCACACACTGCACTGCTATATACTACTGTACATTACCACACACTGCACTGCTATATACTACTGTACATTACCACACACTGCACTGCTATATACTACTGTACATTACCACACACTGCACTGCTATATACTACTGTACATTACTACACACTGCACTACTATATACTATTGAACATTACCCCACACTGTACTACTATATACTACTGTACATTGTCACACACTGCTCTACTCTATACTACTGTACATTACCACACACTGCTCTACTATATACTACTGTACATTACCACAGACTGCTCTACTGTATACTACTGTATATTACCACACACTGCGCTACTATATACTACTGTACATTATTACACACTGCTCTACTGTATACTACTGTACATTACCACACACTGCACTACTATATACTACTGTACATTACCACACACTGCACTGTTATATACTACTGTACATTACCACACACTGCACTGCTATATACTACTGTACATTACCACACACTGCACTGCTATATACTACTGTACATTACTACACACTGCACTACTATATACTATTGAACATTACCCCACACTGTACTACTATTTACTACTGTACATTATCACACACTGCTCTACTCTATACTACTGTGCATTACCACACACTGCACTGCTATATACAACTGTACATTACCACAGACTGCTCTACTGTATACTACTGTGTATTACCACACACTGCACTACTATATACTACTGTACATTATTACACACTGCTCTACTGTATACTACTGTACACACTGCACTACTATATACTACTGTACATTACCACACACTGCACTGCTATATACTACTGTACATTACCACACACTGCACTACTATATACTACTGTACATTATTACACACTGCTCTACTGTATACTACTGTACATTACCACACACTGCACTACTATATACTACTGTACATTACCACACACTGCACTGCTATATACTACTGTACATTACCACACACTGCACTACTATATATTACTGTACATTATTACACACTGCTATACTGTATACTACTGTACATTACCACACACTGCACTACTCTATACTACTGTACATTACCAAACACTGCACTACTATATACTACTGTACATTACCACACACTGCTCTACTATATACTACTGTACATTATTACACACTGCTCTACTGTATATTACTGTACATTACCACACACTGCACTACTATATACTATTGTACATTACCACACACTGCACTGCTATATACTACTGTACATTACTACACACTGCACTACTATATACTATTGAACATTACCCCACACTGTACTACTATATACTACTGTACATTATTACACACTGCTCTACTGTATACTACTGTACATTACCACACACTGCACTACTATATACTACTGTACATTACCACACACTGCACTACTATATACTACTGTACATTATTACACACTGCTCTACTGTATACTACTGTACATTACCACACACTGCACTGCTATATACTACTGTACATTATTACACACTGCTATACTGTATACTACTGTACATTACCACACACTGCACTACTATATACTACTGTACATTATTACACACTGCTATACTGTATACTACTGTACATTACCACACACTGCACTACTCTATACTACTGTACATTACCACACACTGCACTACTATATACTACTGTACATTACCACACACTGCACTACTATATACTACTGTACATTATTACACACTGCTCTACTGTATATTACTGTACATTACCACACACTGCACTGCTATATACTACTGTACATTATTACACACTGCTCTACTGTATATTACTGTACATTACCACACACTGCACTACTATATACTACTGTACATTACCACACACTGCACTACTATATACTACTGTACATTACCACACACTGCACTACTATATACTACTGTACATTACCACACACTGCTCTACTATATACTACTGTACATTATTACACACTGCTCTACTGTATATTACTGTACATTACCACACACTGCACTGCTATATACTACTGTACATTATTACACACTGCTCTACTGTATATTACTGTACATTACCACACACTGCACTACTATATACTACTGTACATTACCACACACTGCACTACTATATACTACTGTACATTACCACACACTGCTCTACTATATACTACTGTACATTATTACACACTGCTCTACTGTATATTACTGTACATTACCACACACTGCACTACTATATACTATTGTACATTACCACACACTGCACTGCTATATACTACTGTACATTACCACACACTGCACTACTATATACTACTGTACATTACCACACACTGCTCTACTATATACTACTGTACATTATTACACACTGCTCTACTGTATATTACTGTACATTACCACACACTGCACTACTATATACTATTGTACATTACCACACACTGCTATATTTATGGTTTTTCTGTACTGAAAGATGTTTTTGTTTTTTGTTGTGTGTGTGTGTGTGTGTGTGTGTGTGTGTGTGTTGCAGGTTGCTGCTGGTGATTGGTGAGGATGAAGAGGATGGGATGGAGACGCTCTTACACTACATTAAATGATTCAGTTCTGATCTGATTGGGCCGTGAGTGTGAGCGCGATTGTGAGCGCGAGTGTGTGTGAGAGGTAGAGTACAGTGGGATGTTCAGCATGTTGATTTCTGAAGTGTTTATATTGGAGATGGTCTGTAAATGTGAACACACTGCTGACATCATCAATAATGACCCTGAAGGACTAAACACACACACTATACACACACTACACACACACACACACACACACACGGTTAGTGTGTGTAGCTGCCTGTGAATGAATGTATAACAATCAGTCTGTGAAAACAATCCACACAGACACACATACACACCCATAATAATAATAATAATAATAATAATAATAATAATAATAATAATAATAATAATAATAATAATAAAGAGAATAATAATAATAATAATGATGATAATTGTAACAGTAATAAGGGAAAGGATGATGATGGTGATGTTGATGGTTCATGCACACACAGTTACTGCAGGGACACAACTAAAGCAATTTCCAGAATGCACACAGACACACACACACACACGTATTCACATATATATATATATATATATATATATATATATACATATATATATTACGGTACTGCAGTGTGTGTGTGTGTCTGTGTTTATATGTGTATGTGTGTATATGTGTGTGTTAAACACAGGCAATACTTCGCTGGTGCTACCTGAGCAGAGTACAGGCTGAGGGTTCTCTTTAACTCTGAGAACTGATCACAGTTATTACCTGCTGATCAATAATCTTCCGATATTCACTATCAAACAAAAGACTAAAATTACACATCAGCTGACCAGTCATCTGACAGCCGATTTTTCAACAGAACTCCTAAACCCGGTAAGGCGGGGCCTTTTTCAAATGAATTAAATTCAAATTCAAATAAAATTTAATTTGCCACAAGTTGGCGCTGCAAACACACTCATGCTTTTTTAAAACCAACCATGGTATTTCCACGTTTTTACGAGTGTACAAGTTTTTTTTTTTTTCTTTACCCAAACTGACCATTTTTACAGGTGGCGCTGTTTCCACATTCTTTTCTAAAGCATCACCTGACAGAACAGACGCTAAAGTTACATTTGAGAATTTGCCTCATGTTTAAACTTAAAAAAATTTAAGTTCATTTTTTACATTACTATAAATCATCAACCTGTAGAATTCTGGTTTTGGAGATCCCGAACAAAGCCTCACTCTAATGCAGTGGGTGAAATGATGGAAAACAACAAACTAAAACCTCAACCTTTTCTTTTATATTTGACAATCTTTACTGAAATTCGCTTTTTGTTTTTACTAAACTTAACTTGTGTATGATTGTATTTGACCAAAAACGCTCTTGAAAAATGATCTTGCTCGTCATACAGCACTTAAGGGACCGTTGGAGAAATACCATACGAAATGTAGCTTTACCTCTCGTCCCACCAGGGTCAGTGTCTCAATCACTAGATAAAGAACATTTAATTTCTTACGTAGAGCATTTCCATTGGTCAATTCATCATCAAATTCTGATACAATATAAAAAACACCTAATAGATTAACATTATGGAGAAAAGTTCTAGATATGCTACTAACATTATTAATAACAGCTGGTGTAAAGGTGATAATATTGCAGGTGATGACTGTGATTCCAGAAGTTTAATGATGAGTAAAGGCGAGTCTTCCTCAGTAATGCTGGTGGGATATTTTATTTTAAAACCCACATTAATCCCAGAACCAGTACAGAGTGGTACTGATACGATTATAGTGGTTCTACCACAGCTTTTACTCTGCAGGACTGAACGGTTACATGCTTACAAATGGTCAAGTTTTCTCAGGGGCCACAGAACTGTGGGAGGAGCTTAAAGATAAAGGGATCCACCAGTTGGCTAGCC
Source organism: Astyanax mexicanus (assembly GCF_023375975.1). Taxonomy (NCBI): domain Eukaryota; kingdom Metazoa; phylum Chordata; class Actinopteri; order Characiformes; family Acestrorhamphidae; genus Astyanax; species Astyanax mexicanus. Next base: position 131,301,409 of record NC_064408.1, on the reverse strand, counting down.
AGCCATGCTAATGTTGTGGTAACAATGTGTTTACAATGCCCATGCAAGACCAGTGCACCTAATACGGTAGTAGTGATGTTGGTCAAGGCCCCTAGCCAGCAAGCTAACACTGCTGTAGTGATCTCGGATGAGGTACATAGCCAGTATGCTAACACAGTGATAGCAATGTGTTACAGCCTGGTCGCTGGGACGACAACACTGTGGTAGTGATGTTGGTCCTGATTTTGCAACACAGTAAATGAAAAAGGTAACCAGCACTGACGCGAAATGGTACGACTCGGCCTTACTAACCGTTTGGACCTGCAGAGGAAATGCGAACGTTGTGTTCTTTCACACACTGGACCAGTTAAATAAATATATCCAGTGTGTGTTTTTGGCTTCCTTTCTACAATATAAACACCACCATAGCAATGAACGGCTCGGTACTGTTTAAGTGGATGTAATAAAGGACCTCTGTCCGGGGGTCATCCAGTGCACTAACTGTCCCCGCCTCCATCCCGGGGGTGTGTCTCTTCAGCAATGTGACCTCTGAGGAGTGAAGGGCAGCGTCATGTGACTGAAAGAAGGAAATTCCAATAAATAATAAATGGGTACGAAGCTCTGCCTGGAGTGGGAGGGGCTCTAAAGCCTGAGGGCGGTTCCACAGCTTACCTTGCACCACCTGACCTTTCTAGGTTCCGCCCACTAATGTATTTTTCTGCACTGATTGCCTTGAGGTTTGACCAGCTGTACAGAACACAGCTAATCATCCCATTCTATCCTAATGGGAGATTGTAAGCTCCGCCTCCATACAGTATATATCACAATACTCACATATTGTGATATTATACACTGAAGTGGGCGGAGCTATAGTCTCTCATTATGTTGAATATATACTAATATCGCTCAAAAAGTAGGTATTGTGTTATTATACATAAAGGAGGCGGAGCTAAAGTCTATCTATAGTGTATATACTGTATATGTATATATAAATGTTATTATAAAAGTAGATATTGTGATATTATAAACTGAGGAGGCGGAGCAACAGTCTCTCAGTATGATAAATGGGATGTTTATCAGTGTTGTGTAAATTTTGTCCAATCTCACAGCTGTGGTTGGGGAAGAACTCGTCAGTGGGCGGAGCCGGAAGGGGGTGAGCTGTATTAATATGTGAATATTTAGTCTTTTTTATCTTTTGTTATACAGTGTGTTAGGCTGTATATATTCTGAGGGGTGGAGTCTAAAGTGTAATAGTGATGCTTCAGCTGTCTGCATCCAGGGTCAGGAATGCCCCCTAAAGTAACTCATATTACTGTTATATTACTCGTTAGGAACAGTCCGGTCCGGCCCGCATCCTGCCGCCGTTCAGATAGCTTCACTCGCATATACCTATATCTATTTTAGTTTTTGTATGATGCACTGAATACTGAATTTTGAAGAACAGTCCATAATCAGCAAAGAGTTTCAGACGAAGTTCTGGAGTAGGTAGTATAGTTATTATCTGCATTATTTGTTATAACTTGTATGTATTGTTATTATTGAATATGTAATGCTCAGCTGTAAATGTTGTTTATTGTTGTTTTATCTGAAATAAATAAAGTTTATTAATGCGTCAGACTGCCTTCCTGATCCCTTCATTACTGCCAGCATATATTTAACGTATTTATTATTATTATTATTATTATTAGTAGTAGTAGTAGTAGTAGTAATATTATTTTTACTTTTAGATAACTTATGTAGCTAGCTTTTATTGCATTTATTATTTTTATTATTTTATGTCCATTCTTTTTCATTATTTTTAATGAAACCTTAATCATTTTAAATCTTTAATTTAGTTTTAAAGCTTTTTCGCGCTCGTTTTTGTACAAAATTTTTCCTTGTTCATTGTAAACACATGGCATAAATTAAGAGACCACTTCAGTTTCTGAATCAGTTTCTCAGATTTTGCTATTTATAGGTTTATGTTTGAGTAAAATGAACATTGTGCTTTTATTCTATTAACTACGGACAACATTTCTCCCAAATTCTAAATGAAAATATTGTAATTTAGAGCATTTATTTGCAGAAAATAAAAAATGGCTGAAATAACAAAAAAGATTCAGAACTTTCAGACCTCAAATAATGCAAAGAAAACAAGTTCATATTCATAAATTTGTATAAGTTTAGAAATCAATATTTGGTGAAATAGCCCTGGTTTTTAATCCCAGTTTTCATGCATCTTTATGCTGCTTTACTCCTGGTGAAAAAATTCAAGCAGTTCAGTTTGGTTTGATGGCTTGGGATCATCCATCTTCCTCTTGATTAGGTTTTCAATTTGGTAAAATCAAAGAAAGTGATATACAATAAAAAAAAAAAAAAAAAATATATATATATATATATATATATATATATATATATATATATATATATATATATATATATATATATATATATATATATATAATATTAAATATATGTACTTAAGCTAATTGATAAAAGGGTAATTCCACTAATATGTCTACCCAAATTATCTGTATAATTCTGACTGTCTGTGGTCGCTTAGCAACAGCACTCACTACATTTCCCGGCGGAAGGATCAGGGAATATGATCATTAATAACTCGGTTATTTCAGCATTTGTAGATCAGTACTCCTCCTGGGTGTTTCTAGAAGAAGTGAGACAGGTGAATTCAGGTGATTTTATGTGAATTAAGGCTTTTTGATGTGAATTTCACGTAATTTTAGGTGAGTTTCAGTGGTTTTAAAGCAGTAGTTTATATTAGCGCTGCCCTCACGCGCTCTTTATGCGCGCTGTGATTCGGCGCGAGACGCTCTCCTGTCAGATTCCTGTCACATTAGCCTGTTAGCAGCTAACAGAGTTAGCAGTGAATTAGCCCCGTTTCTCTTAAACTGTTTAATAAACGGAGGAAACACTAATAATTTATGGGTAAGTTGATGAGATTAAAGAAGTTTAGACTAATCTAGACTAATTAAATGCTGGTTTTAGGCGCAGTTTAAGTTCAGAAGCGGGTAAATTACTGGCCGTAGCTAAACGCTGCTGAAGTTTCTGAGGAGAAAGAGCATTTATTAGCTGCTGTACCTGAATAAGAAGAGTTTTAAGTGTTTAGATTAAACTAATTACCACTATTCTCACTGTTCTTCTCACTGCTATCTGTTATTTTAATTAATTTACCCCAGTAAAGTACAGTACAGTAAGTTATCCTCCAATTTTACCTCAGTTTAAGAGCCAGTTTAACAGATTTTTAAACTAATATTTCTCCTCCATCAGCCGGAGATTCCAGAGAGTTTACGCTGGAAACTCCTTAAACCTTCCTGCTGATTATATTTTATGCTAAATTCTGATGTAATAGTGTTTAAACTAATTAAATAATAAAATACTGTTATTCTACTGCTGGTTTTCAGTGAACAGTAAACACTGTTATTGATGGTTCTCTTCATGGACAGGCTCCTTCTCATCATTTATTTATCTGCAGTTCTCTGTGAATAAATGCATATTTTCAGGTATTTCAGAGCTAAATGAAGAATAATATATGTGTTATTTTACTGACACAGTATGTCTGTTACTGAAATGTTTATATTTGTGTTATATTTTGTGTAAAAATGCAATATACAGCTGAGGAAAGTGTGGGTTTAATATGCAACAAATAACAAATGTTTGTATTAGACTTGGCCCTAACATTATGACCCCTGTTAGGTGATGTGAATAATTATATTAAAATTAGGCAGCAAGTGAACAGTCAGTTTTTGAAGTGGATTTTTTGGAACAATGGGCGAGAGTAAGAATCTGATACATTTAAAGAGAATCAAACTGTGATTTCCTTAAACTTACCCCAAAACATTACTTAAACATTGACTTTTCTTTTAATCTAATTATTCTTTTCTCTCCAGACATAAAAATACTTACATTAAATACCATGATATGATTCAAGTTGATGAAGATAACTATGCTTTAGTGCTGTATAATAGATAAAACTGATTTATGAGTCTTTATGAGTTATAAAGTAGTCAAATGTCACCCCCAGATTCAGGCATTTAACATCAAGAATGAACACATCATCCACAGTAAGTTATCTTATGTTTAAAATTTCACATTTAAGCTTTTAGTGTGGTGTTATTTGAATAAAAAAAAATTATATATTTCTTTACCTAAATCTTATAAAAATAATGTAAAGAAATAAATTATAAAAAAAATGATCATATAGTTAATCAGCCAGTCTTGGTTGAAAGTTTTTCTAATATCATAAAAACACCATCTTCCGAGATCTTACAGAAAATATTAGACAGATGGTCATAATGTTTTAGCTTAATTTTATAAGCGCATTTATATAAGATGTAATTAATCACAAGGACACTAGATGGAGACAGTGCACCTTTCTCTCTCTTTACCTAGAAGAGTTTAAACATCTCTAATCCTTATTATTTCAGCATCATTATCACACTGTGTAAAGTTAAATTAAATATTTACATTATTTTTACTGATTGATACAAAAGATAAAATTTACACTATTCTCATTTTCCATTAAACATCTACCAGAAGTAGATCACATCTCTCCAATATCATTTATTATACTACCAGAACTGAATACACAGGGTGTGTTAGTAGTGCAGAAAGTTTATTATAATAAAGTTTAAAATATACAATATATGCATTATTCAAGTATAAATAAATAGTTGAGGGATTGATCTTACTCTGGGAAACTCTGGTCTTTTTTCAATCAAAGCTCAGTCTAAACTCATAAATCATAATTAAATAATTAAAATCTGATTGTGGTTTAATTTGATAGTAGATCCGGTTTAGTGGGAGTTTAGTTGTGGGTCTGGTGAACTGGTGCTTGTTTTACCAGAGTAAACAGGGTTAATTTAACACACAGCTGCTGCACTATGTTCACTATATGAAGTATCAGTCTGCTGGATTAACAGAGCAGCAGTTCAGATGTAGTTAAGAAGACGGTGTTTAGATGTTTATTGTGTCTGAATTTGTATTTGAGTGTTAAATGAAATGATTTGGTGGCTGCTGGGTTTGAACAGAACAGATTAGAAGAATAAAAATACTTTTATTATATTTTATTCAGGTCCTCAGATTCACTCTGATATTCCTGTAAATATGATGTTTATGATGTGTGATGAAAATGGTAATTTGTGAAGATCAGGCAACATTAATTCATTCTGATAGGTTGAGCATAATGGTAATAGTGGTACTAATAATATGGAAGAGTGCAGCTGTACTGGAGCATATAGCGAGTTATTCTGTATTTTATTCAGAGAGATAATATGTGACACAGTGAAGTGGTGGGCGTGGTTTAGAGAGAGTAGGCGGAGTGTTAGCATTGAGTGGGGGCGGGGCTTAGAGAGAGAGAGATGTAAGGCTGTGAAGGAGGAAAGAAAGATTAACAGAAGGATTCACTCGGTAAGTTCAGAAATATCAGGACTCATATATGGTTGATTTTTGTATTATGATCAGGAATTGTGTAATGCAGTTCTGATAATAATGTTATTATTGTAAGAATAGTGGTTTTATTGTAACGGCTGATCTGTTCACAGGGGTTCCAGCTGTGTGTGAATGAAGAAGAGTAAATGATGGATCCTCAGAACTCCAGCAGTGGAGGAGGAGCCTCTGTCCTAAAGTGAGTAAATTAACTGATAGATTTTATTAGTAAAGTAGTTTTGTATTTTAACGTTGTACTTATGTGTATTTAAGTTAAATATGTGCTGTTTATATACGTTATTATTTCATATTCTATTGTAATGTGTAAATATGTTTCTATCTGGGACAGTATGAGGAGGTTTTTGTAGTCCTTTCTCTAATTAAAAATAAAATATATCTCTTTTCAGATTAAATCCTCTATATTTTAAACGTTATGTTATGTATAGGCCAAAATTTAAAGTCCTATTAAAGAACAAAATAAAACAATGGTTGTATACATACTAGAATAAATAAGATATAAAAATTATCAAATTAAAATGCTGATGTAGTGAAGAACACATGCCATTATTCATTATGAATGTTTAAATGGGAGGGTAAATGTAGGAAAATTGAACACTATTGAACACTATAAAAATCTTATCATATCACACCACTAAATTCATAAAGATTTAATTCTCATCTATTCAAGGTAAATACTTCAATTGATATAACTGTAGAATTTTGGAGTAATGGGAATCAATCTTTGGAAAAATGTCTATTTGGTTTTATATAAAACATTATTTGACATACTAAATAATTGTGTGTTTATGGAATTTTTCAGATTTCCAGATGGAGGAGCGTGATTGGTGTGCATTTGGTGAAGTAAGACATTTAAATTTATTTTTGATTCCACTAAAGTGCTTTTAGACAAACCTGGATAAAGTCGATCAGTACTATTGGTCGAGTCACATAATGTCCTTGGTCTAATATTCTCCACTTTACAGCTACACTGCATCTCTCACAGAGAAACAACAAACCACTTATTACTAGAAAAGCATAGTGCATACCGGTCTGATCAGTTTGTGCAATGTGGGAAACTGCCTCTGAGTTTCAGAACTGGAATTTCAAGTTCAGGATAACTAAACACGTCCTAGTCAAATGTCAGAGATTGCAGCAGTGTAATTATTCACTTGACTGAGTGACATTCCTTTTCAACACTTTTCAGTCTGCTCGTCTTTTTAGACCTGTGCAACAGAGTGAGTGTTGTCACTTAATGTGCAGCACAAACAAGTGCATTCTTCATTTCACAGTTTTCTTTGTGTTTAATGCATGATTTGTAATTAAGAACTTCTCTTATTGACACACCCTCAGCTGTAATCTACCTGCTGACTTTGTGTCTCCAAACGTAGAATTAGGCGGGGCGTCATTACGAGCACCTCATTTCATTTTTTATTTTCTAAATTGGTGGATATTTGTTCACAAAGTGGTGAACCTCGCCCAATTCTCGCTTGTGAATGACTGAGCCTTTCAGGGATGCTCCCTTTATACCCAATCATGAATCATGACTTTTACCTGTTTACCATTAAGCTGTTCACCTGTGGAATGTTGTTCCAACTTCTTTGGAACGTTTTGCAGCGTCAAATTCAAAATCAGTGAATATTAAAAAACAATAAAGTTTATCTGTTTTAACATTAAATATCTTGTTTTTGTAGTGAATTTAATTAAATCTCAACCTTACTGGAATTGGGGTTGTAGACCAGATAAATCTGATCATGTTGACGAGTCTCTCAGTTCTCTGTGTTTATGGATAATCTGTTCACAGAGGGACACGTATCCCGTCTCCAGCTGTGAGTTTATGAGGTGAAACTCTTCATAATGGGGGGTAAAAACTCCAGGAGTACAGAAGGAGCTTCTGACCCAGAGTGAGTAGCTTTACATAACATCCCTCAATACTCAGACTTTACTCCACACTTTACTCTCATTATGGATCATTATGAGGATCTGATTTCACTGGTTGTAAAAAGGAATTAATTGAAGATGACAGTGTGTTCCATATTATCAGATTGAGGCATTTTGTATTGTGTACAGTGAGATTTTCTCTGGCCAATCAGAGCTATTTAAGATTTCTGTGAGGACTGAGGCTGTTGGTGGACTATTCTCAGTGCAGCAGTGATACTGAGTGTAGTGTTAGGATGACCGTTTGGGGTGGTTAAAATAAAGATTCCCTCGACAACAACAGAGCTTGTGTCTGGCTCACTTTATTCCCATTTTCAGAACACACATTTTTCACAGGCGCCACAGGGTGGCGCTCTTTGGCCATAACCTTTAACCATTAACACTACATCCCCTTTTGGGAGTTACTTCCAACATGTATTTCTGAACACTTTAACATTTCAAAATTCACAAAAAAAAACTTTTTTTTTTTTTTTCTATATAGGGAGGTAGGGGTAGACTGCCCATTCCTTCCACTGAGTGTGGGGGATTATTCTGCCCCTTTTTCACACAGTCAGTTCCCCAAAGAATCCCGCTAACTACACACATAGTCCCTCAGGTACTTTGGGGGCTGCCTTTCTCGTTTAGGATACTGTTTATCAGGCTCCGGGCAGGGTGATGTAGCAGGAGCCTGAACTTGAACTTGTTCATCTTGTGTCATGACTGGAGGCACATGTTCAGGTCCAAGTAAAGGTCCGGAACCTGGAGGCGGCACTGGAGTTCTAACCAAGTGACTACGGTTTCGGCGCAACATCCCCCTAGGTGTGTCCACTAGGTAGGACCGCGGAGTCTGCGCATGTGTAAGCACTGTCCCCTTTTCTTTGGTATCTTGGATCCACACGTGCTCACCCGGTAGTAGCTGTGGCAAAGTGTGTGCTCGGTGTCTCCTATTAAACTGTCTGGACAGTTTTTCTCTCCTTCTTTTCTCCACCACTCCCAGCTTGGGGAGATCAATGCTGCCCGGATCCAGGGTGGAAGGGATGGCAGGCAGTGTAGTGCGAAGTTTTCTTCCCATCAAAAGTTCAGCTGGACTGTGCCCATTAGAGAGTGGGGTAGCCCGATATTCCATTAAAGCCAAGTATGGGTCAGCTGCTTTTTTGAGAAGGTTCTTCATTGTTTGAACTGCTCTTTCAGCCTCACCATTAGCCTGGGGAAATCGTGGGCTAGAGGTTACATGTGTAAATCCCCAATCCTTAGCGAATGTCTGAAAGCTTTCTGCGACAAACTGTGGGCCGTTATCTGTAACCACTTCTGCGGGAATACCATGTCTAGCGAAGACACTCTTGAAATGGTCCACAATGGCTGCTGCTTTTGTTGAAACCAGCTTTACTATCTCAACAAAGCGAGAGAAATAGTCGACCATCAACAGATACTGACTATCTTGCCACTAGAATAAATCCGCTCCAACTTTGGCCCATGGTCTTTCTGGGAAACCGGTAGGTATCAGCGGTTCTTTGGCATTGGTCCTCTCTCTAGCACAAATGTCACAGTTCTCCACCAGTTTTTGTAGTTGTGCACTAAGACCCGGCCACCATACAGATTGTTTTGCACGCTCCCGGCACTTCACTATCCCCTGATGTGCTGCATGCAATTTTTGCAGAATGTCATTTTGGAGTGACTTTGGAATCACTATCCTGCTTCCTTTTAGTAACAGTCCATTGTCCACAGTCAGCTCACCCGAGAATGGATAGTATTGCTGCACAGGACCACCAATCTGGAATTTGTTTGGCCAACCCTCTATGCAGTAATTTCTCACTTCCTGGAGAACTGCGTCACTCTCTTGATGCTTTTGAATTTCCAGAAGTCTTTTCTCTGTGGCAGGTAAACTTGACAGGACTGTATCTACGTACAGATTTATCTCCTCTTCCAGCTGAACATCCCCTTTCTCTCCAATAGGAACTCTGGAGAGGACAGCAGCAGTAGCAATGTTTTTTCCGGGGACATGTGAGACAGTATATGTGAACTTCATGAGTCGCATCCGTAGCCTTTGAATACGTGGTGGTAGTTCATCCAGGTTTTTCGACCCCAAAAGTGACACCAAAGGTTTGTGGTCGGTCTCCACATGAAAAGGGATGCCCACAAGAAAGTCTGAGAAGCGCTCACAGGCCCACGTAATGGCCAGGGCTTCTTTTTCTATTTGAGCATACCTCTGTTCTGTGCTTGTGAGAACTCTGGATGAGTATGCTATGGGCTTAAGCTCTTGATTTTCCTGTTTTTGGAGCAATACTGCTCCCAGCCCATATGAAGATGCATCAGCAGACACAATGGTGCCTGCCTTGGAATTGTACAGTGCCAGTCCTGGGGGTTTGCTAAGCTCCAACTTGATGTTGTTAAATGCTCTCTGTTGAGGCTCACCCCATGACCACTCGTTTTCTTTTCGCAGTAGGTCCCGCAGCGGCTGTGTCTTTTCTGCTAGGTGAGGAAGAAACTTCCCTAGATGATTTGTCATTCCCAGGAATCTCCTGACCTCACTGACAGTTTTTGGCTCACTCATGCTTGTGACCGCTTTTACCTTCTCCGGGTCTGCGTGGATACCAGTCTCGTCAATAATCTGGCCCAGGAATCTTACACTTCTCTTGGAGAATTCGCATTTCTCATTGAGTGTTATCCCTGCTTTCTGCAGCTTTTTGAGCACTGCATAAAGGCGCTGATCATGCTCTGTTTGCGTTGTTCCAAAGACCAGAATGTCATCCATGTGGCATAGAACTCCCTCCAAGCCTTCCAGGATCTGTGACATCCTCTTTTGGAAATGTTCCGGCGCTGATGAAATCCCAAAGCACAGGCGATTGAAGCAGAACCTTCCGAATGGACTGATGAAGGTTGTGAGAAGGGCAGAGTTTTTGGATAATGGGATTTGCCAAAATCCAGAATTTGCATCAAGTTTCGAGAATATTTTTGCCCCTTCTAGTTGTCCCAGAGTGTGTTCGACAGATGGGAGGATATGCCTCTCTCGTTTCACTGCATTATTTAACTTCGTTAAATCGACACAAATTCTGACTGCTCCATTGGGTTTTGGGACAACCACCATCCCTGCACACCAGTCTGTAGGTTGTTCAACCCTAGAGATCACGCCCTGTGTCTCCATACATTCCAGTTCCTGTTTCACCTTTGACATCAGCGGCAGTGGAATGCGACGTGGAGTGGACAGTGAAAAAGGGATAGCGTCCTGCTTTAGAGCGATTTCATAATCTCCCTCCAATTTACCAAGGCCCTCAAATAATTCTGGGAACAGCTTCTTCACAGAATCTTGAGTGTTCAGGCTTACCATGTCGATCCTAGCAATCAAATGTAGTGCTTGAATAGCTGGCCTCCCTAGTAAGGCTGCTTTTAACCCTGACACTACATAAATGTCTTGAGTTGTGCTTTTACTATTTACACGGAGCCTGGCTGTGAACATGCCGACAACTGATAATGCATCCTGACCTGGCCCATGCAGTATTTTTGTGGTGTTTTCCAGTCTGCTGAATTTTCCTCTCTTGTACAGCTCCTCTGGTACCACTGTCACATCAGCTCCAGTGTCCACTTTAAATAGCACCTCGTTGTCATCCACTTTTACTTTTACCAGCCAGGGAGCATCTGCCGGCTCTGTGTTTACTGTGCCAAGGAATGCAATGTCTCCGTTCGCACTTGTCTCATTCATATATACTTCACCAATAGCTTCAGATCTGCACATTTTAGCATAATGCCCTTTCTTCTTGCATTTATTGCAGTTTGCCTCCTTTGCTGGGCACTGATATTTACTGTGAAATGGCGCTCTCCCACATCTCTTACATTGGTTAGCTCTCTCATGTTCTGTGTGCTTTAAAGGTGTCCTAAAAGCCCCTTTATTCTGCGGCTTAGCTCTGCCTTTACTCTGAGGTCTCAGCTGCGTGTGAACCACACCTACATCCCCGGATGCTTCACTTTTAAAGTTGGATTTTAACATCTCTTGCTGCTTCTTTACCAACTCACTTTGGCGCACATGTGTTATTGCCTTTTCTAAAGTGAGTCTGGGATCCAACTGAAGTTGCTCTGATAGTTTCTTGTCTCGCAAGCCAACGACTAATCTATCTCTGATCATTTCACTGTGCAACTCACCATAGCCACAGTGCTCTGCGAGACAGTACAGGGCAGTGATGAAACTGTCTGCTGTTTCACCTGGTTCCTGATATCTCATATTGAACTTTGCACGTTCAAATATAACATTTCTTCTGACCACGAAATGTCCATCTAACTGTTCTTTAACCAAACTGTACTCACTGAGCTCGTTTGGCGTCAGGCGTAGGGATGTGAGTATGTCCTCAGCTTCCTCTCCCATTGTATAAATAAGTGCGTTGACTTGGTTCTCCTCTGCTTGCAGCTCCAATCCTGATGCAATCCTAAATCTTTCAAAACGTTTAATCCACTTCGGCCATTCCTCCGGCTTTGAGAAGTCGAATTTGTGCGGTGGCGGTACCTGAAACCGATCCATCTTGCTGCACCCTCTCGGTCGGCACCCCTCAGCCTGTTAGCTAGTTAGCAGTTAGCCACTTTACTCACTACTCCTGTTTTCGACCTTTTGTTCTCCAAACAGCGTGAATTCCCTGCCTATTTCAGCTCAAAAGGCTTGTAAAGGTTCCTAGTCCTCGCTTACTTGCAGGTTTCTGACACCATGTAGTGTTAGGATGACCGTTTGGGGTGGTTAAAATAAAGATTCCCTCGACAACAACAGAGCTTGTGTCTGGCTCACTTTATTCCCATTTTCAGAACACACATTTTTCACAGGCGCCACAGGGTGGCGCTCTTTGGCCATAACCTTTAACCATTAACACTACACTGAGTTGTTTAAAACCTTCAGCAACACCAACACACAATCCAATATATTTATAATATAAAATAAAATTCCACAAATTTTTCCACCCTATCATTATGTACTCAGTGACCTATAGTGAAAAAAGTGAAAAGAGAATTTTAGATTTTTCCACAAATGTATTAAGACAGAAAAACAAAACATTGCATGGAAGTAAGTATTTAGACACTTTGCTACGACACCTGAAATTCAGCCCTGAGTGCTTCCTATCTCCCTGTTAAATTCAGCAGATTGGACAAGATTTGGAAAGACACGCTCCTTTCAACATAAGGGGCCATATCGTACACCCGGTCAACAGTCTATTTGTACGCCTGCTGTAGAGCTCAGATACAGAACTGTGTGAAACTCAGAATCTTGAGATCTGGAGAAGATACAAAAAACATGCTGCTGAAAAAAATCCCCAGAGCACCATGGCTCCATAATATTAAACTGGAAGAAGAAGGACCAGGAGAAGTGCGACAGTAAGAGAGGTAACCAACAGTCGCTCTGACAGAAGTCCAGAGATCTTATCTGAAGATGGAGAAACTCCTAGAAGCTACATCAACTTCACTTTAGCAGTCAAAAACTAGTCAGAAACGTTCTAGTCAGATCTCTCTCTGTGCATCACTCAGGGCGTATTGAAAGATAAGGTTCTAACTTGCTCATTGATGTTCATTACTATCTTACACCCCAACAACAGTCTTTTTTATTTAACCCACAGAACCCAAGAGAAGACGGACATTGACAGGAAAAATCTCGACATATTGAAGGTTTGTGTTATTGTGTGTGTGTGTGTGTTCTTTTAATCCAAACAACAATAAGACTAGGAAGCAAACACTAAATACCAACAAGGTAAAGAAAATACTATGAAAAAGAAAATAAAAAGAAAACTGGCTACACAGAGGGTTAAACAAAACACGACACAGAACACAGGTAAACATGGGGTATAAGCACAGCTGAGGAAACAAGAAACACCTGGGAAGGATAATGAGGGGGCGGGATAACAAATTAAACACGTGTGAACACACTGATGACAGGGCGGAGCTAGGGCGGAGTCAAGACTGCAACAAAACCAAGCCATGTGCAGAAAACAAACAGGAGGTAGTTTCCTGTATAACAGAGTCTAGCATTGAACTAATGAGGTACAATACATCTTTAAACTAATGCTTGAAGTACCATCGTTTACGAAAAATGTCGTACTTATGTTAGAACCACCATAGTCTGAACTCAAGTGTCTAGAATACTTCAGACTTTTACTTTAAAATCAACAAAAACTCACAAACTGAATAATATTAAACTGAAATAAAGATATTAATGTATTATTTAGACTATGCATATTAAATTACCAATAACAATTGAAATTATTTATATGCAATTATTTAAAAACGTATTATGAATGATTATAATATTAGGCAAGAATTTTATTAAAAAAATAAATATTAGCAATTCCAGTGCATGTGTAAGCGCTAGCTATAAAATAAAATAAAAAAATTAAATGTCAGTTAAATTAGTCAATATAAATTTAGATAAATGTGATCAGAGATATTTATTGGCAGATGTATGAATAGCTTCCTCCATAGTGACACTTAAGTTTTTGGGAAACGCACCCCTGGGCTTAGGGAGAACATGGAAAGACAGGACATGGGAACAGAAAGGACAATGAAAATAAGAAGAAACAAGATAAACAAGAGCTAAGATGTGATATGTATTTTGGAAAAGAAGTTTATCTGTGTGTAAAAATATTTTAAGAATCACTGGAGGTCTAAGAAATAGTCAGCATTTTTAGAAAAATAAAATGTCTTTAGGGATTCACCAAATATTACCAGAGATGTCCATTTAACCTGAATATGCTCTCCTTCAGGTGCCGTCAAACAAGATAACAAGCGATCCACAAGTGTTTAAGGACAGAGCAGATAAAAAAGGTGATGTAGCTCCATGTTTATTTTCTTATTTAATGTAGAGTATTATATTAATGTGTACAGATTTACAGAGTCACACCCTGGAATTAAAATGGATTGTTTAATTGATTGGGTTTCAGAACACGCCTACAAATTGTTGTACAAGTATTTTATTTTTGATGTGATTATTGTGAAGCAAACAACAAACAGGACAAAAGAAAGAAACCTTAATGTGCAAAACTTTTGCAGCAGCTGTAGCTTCAGGTCACTTTGGATAAGTCTGTATGAGATTATCACATCTAGATAAACTTTTTTCTGGGTGCTACTTATGATGTTTTTCCAAACGCCACAAAACCTTGCTCAGTGGGTGGGTGAGGATCCAAGTTGTAAGCTATGTGCAGGAAGTGGCACGCTGAAGAACATTTTGTCGGCATGTAAGGTAAGTCTGTCTCAGGGGCGCTACACATGGAGACATAATCAGGTACTTAGATCTCTTTCAGGTGCACTTGATAAGAAGCGGTTAGAAGTTAATAACATGCCGGTGGTTGGTTGCAGTAGGGTAATGCTGTTTGTGTGTGAGGGACAGCGTAGTTGAGAAACAGCACAGTGTTCGGGAACTGCCGGTAAATGGGCTGATGCACGAGATTGGAAATTGTTAGTAGATGTAGGCAGTAAATTGCAGGTCCCAGAATTCATTGTAGTAATAACCTTGAGGCCGGATGTAGTGTTGTACTCTGAAAGTAAATGGATATTGTCTTTTATAGAGCTGTTAGGGGTGGTTTCGATTCCAATTCACAAGGTGCCGCTAGAATTCAAAATCGATTCTTTTAGGGAAATTTTAGTTTTAATTTTTAAAAATTGTAGTTTGAGTATGAAATTTTATAATTATTCAAAGAATACTTAAACTTCCATTATTACAATATTAATGTTTATATTATATAGACTTAACACAACAGTTACATTCTTTTTTAAATATAATTTAATGTATCTTATTTTACACATTAAACCACTCAGTTACAGGTTAATCAGTTGTTGTTGTTGGAAGTTGAGGCAATGAACCATGAACATAGATTCCTGTGCTTCTGGGTCCTTGTCGAGCCAGTATCAGATTATGGTGGTTGTGGTGTTCTGCACACGCAATCTTAAACTGTAAATGATTGTGTACTATATTTTTCTCAGTTGAGGTAATGCACAATGAACAGTGTCTTTTAGTTGTTCTTAGGTGAATAATACATTCTAGCTGAGCCCTATGCATAACTCTGGATTTATCATCTTGCTGTATTATGTTACTTGTATGTACTAGAAATGTGTCCAGTGTTTAACATTATATTCAGGTGAATAGATTTATGCCAAGGTGTATAGATTTATGTAATGTGTTCAGTGCATACATTTTGTACAGATTATATACATTTACCGAATAATTGTTCTGAAGATACACTTTAAACTCTCTTTTGTTCTCATGTGAACACAGATCAAACCAGTCCTGTCCAGACCACCACAATCCAGAACCCTACAGTTCCCAATGAACTGATCCAGAACACCACAGCTCAGAGTGGAGCGACAGTCAATGCTCCTGTTCTTCAGAGCAATGAGTTTCATGCCCCAGTTACTATTTTAATTGGAGCCGACTCTGGTCATGGAGGTACATGAAAAACTATTTCTGATCAGACAGTGATTGTTTTTTTTCTTTTTCCATGAGTGAATATTTGCAAAAAAACAATAATGTTTATCCAATTAAACATTAAATATATTGTCTTTGTAGTGAGTTCAGTTAAATATAGTTTGAAAAGTATTTGCAATTTATTGTATTCTTTTTTAATTTATGTTTCACACAACATCCCAACTTTATTAGAATTGGGGTTGTAAAGAAAGTGTTTGTACATACAGTTTAAAAGACACAAAGGATAGAAAGATCTGGCTCTCATCTCCATTACAACCATTTCATACCCCTTTCAGGTCAGGATAGAACATCCATAATCCATAAATTATGTGATCATCTTCCTGTTTCTGCTTAATCATTTAAAACGTGAATAAAAATGAGGTGATCTTCTATTCTAGGGATTTCAGAGTCTGTCTTTTTCAAAGATGAAGTGAAGCAAGCTTAATTAATATAAAGGAATATGTCTGTTGACAGAGGAGTGAATCTTATGATCACACAAGAGGCAGCAGATTAGAGGAAGTATCTAAAATCTTCATTTTAGATACCTGCTTCATCAACAGCAGATAGAAAAGAGGCGGAGTCTGACTTCATATGTATGGGAGGAGGCGTGCGCTAGTCTTTATCCTCCTGGTGTTGGGGGCATTACTAGTGATACAGGGACTTCTAATGAGTGGGTTGGGTAATTGAACTTCCAAATTGGGGGAATTAAAATAAGAAAAGCCTGACCTGATGTTTATATTTCTTTTTTATGTACTGCTGTTCACTCTCTCAGGAAGAGACAGAAGAGAAGAGGTAATGGGAACGACAACAGGAGCCTCCACTACAGGTGATGCAGGTAATCTGATAATCATTTATTTCATTCAGTTTCATGGGTTAATATATAAATAACAATTTTAGAAATAGCACCATTGTGTAACTATTGGAGAAGAACATGCCTAGATGCATGGGAACTGTGATTAAAAAACAGGGTTATTCCACCAAATATTGATTTCTGAACTCTTAAAACTTTATAAATATGAACTTGTTTCTTTGCATTATTTAAAGTCTGAATGCTCTGCGTCTTTTTGTTATTTCAGCCATTTCTCATTTTCTGCAAATATATGCTCAACAATGTTCAACAATGTTCATTTTATTTAAACATGTACCTATAAATAGCAAAATCAGAGAAAATGATTCAGAAACTTCAACTGGGTTCAGGTCTGGAGATTGTTCTGGGCATGACACTGTCTTGGTCTGGTAGTCCTTCATCCACTTCCTAAATGATCAAGTTGTGTGGAATTGAGCATTGACCTGTTACTTTTATGCTGTTCTTGGCACTTGTTCTGCTATTCAGTTTGTCCTATTGCAAGAGGATTGTGATGACTACAGGGGTGTTTTTACATTTTTGCTCATTAAATAAGATTTGGTTCAGGTGATCACCTAATCAGAAGCACATTAAGTAAAATGAAATGTACTTAGGTTGGAATTCAACTGACACTGAAATGGAATTGCTGTCATACATATAGAGATGCTGATTTTTTTAGAAAAGTTTGCAGTGGTCTCTTAGTTTTTTCAGAATTGTATATATATATACAGGTGTTGAACCTTCTTAGTATCCTCCTTACTTCTCCTGGTGTCACACCAGAAGAAGGTGCTCTTCAACAAGGCGTAAAACTTTGGAGCCTTGTGCAACATTGGTTTTGTAGTCTGTAATGCACTTGGTGGCCTTCCACATGCTCTGTAGATCCTGGGAGGAAAAGTTTCCCAGAATATTCTGAGCATGGGGTGCTTTCACCATCTTAAATCTTGCAGTCATCTGTCTTCTATCGCTTTCATCAGTAGAAAACTATAAAGGGAAATCTGCCAGGGTTGGGGCAAAACAGTGCCCTGTCTGCTCTTCATATGTGTTGGATAACATGAATTGTAGCTGTGACCCAAGTGTGCTTCCACTTTGATTGTCATAATCTCCAGACTATAATCTCTCCAAACAAAATATTTTTTATCAACTAATATATCATGCTTTTGCACACTTTGTCCATCTGTCATTCTATATAATAGTTTATGTCAATCAGGGACCTGATACTGATCTGTCCATCTTTAGTTAGCATTTCTGTTTCCACTTGTGCAAATTATAATAAAAACAATAAATACTCAGTCAGAAATGAGACAGTTTAACAGACAGTACACTGCAGTACGGACATAGTACAGTCTACATGTGTATGATGAGAGGTGCAGAGTTATGACATATAGGTGTAAGCAATGCAGCTTACAACATACATGATCACATCAGTTACTGAGGCAGAAAACGTATTTTTGTAGAATAGAGTTTTATTATAGTATTAAATATTCCTGATAGAATGAGAGTAGGCACAGACTGGGAGCAACAGAGATAACAGGCAATATCATGCAGCCAGTAGTGCATATAATGTCTGTATGGATTTTATAAATTATATTGTGTAATGTTTGATTGTTTTTTTCTTTCTATCATACAGCGGCTCTAAGAGAAACAGAAAAAGAGAAGCTCAAAAGGATCATCATCGATCGCTATGCAACATTATACGAGGGAACAGGAAAGAGAGGGAAGCACATCCTCCTGAATAAGATTTACTCAGAGCTGTATGTGGTGGAGGACTGGGGGGGAGGAGTCAATACAGATCATGAAGTGATTCAGATGGAAGCCAGACCCACAACACATGCATCAACAGACAGTAAAATGAAGATCAGTGAGATTTTCCATGGAGACTTTAACATTAAAAAAGTGCTCACAATGGGAATAGCTGGGATTGGGAAAACCGTCTCTGTTCAGAAGTTTGCTCTGGATTGGGCTGAAGGAAAATCCAATACAGACATAGATTTTGTTTTCATTATTGCTTTCCGAGAGCTGAATCTATTAAAGGATGAGGAGTATGACCTTCCAGGACTACTTCTTCATCTGTACCCACAGCTAAAACATTTAAAAGAAGCTGGTCTTTTTGATGATGACTGTAAATGTGCTTTTATCTTGGATGGACTGGATGAGCTCAGGAAGCCTCTGGATTTTGAACAGAAGAAAATGTCCTCTATAACAGAGAAGGCAACTGTAGATGTTCTGGTGACCAGCCTCATCACAGGAGCACTGCTAGAGTCTGCTCTTGTCTGGGTCACCTCCAGACCTGCTGCAGCAGATCAGATCCCACCAGAATACATCCACCGGAAAACAGAAGTGCGAGGATTCATCACGGACCAGCAGAAGGAGGAGTACTTCAGGAAGAGAATACAGGATGAAGAACAAACTAACAGAATCATCTCACACATTAAAAAAGTGAAGACACTCTATATCATGTGCTACATACCAGTCTTCTGCTGGATCACCTACACTGTGCTTCAGGAACTCATCAAGAACAAAGTAAAAGAAATCCCTAAAACTTTAACTCAAATGTACGCACACTTTCTGAACATTCAGATGGACACAAAGGGAAAGAAATATGACAAGACTTGTCAGAAAGATACTAAAAACCTGCTGGAATCCAACAGAACCGAGCTTCTGAAACTGGCTGAACTGGCTTTCAAGCAGCTGATGAAGGGCAATGTGATGTTCTACGAAGAGGACCTGAGAGAGAGCAGGATTGATGTCTCTTACTCTGAGTATTCTGGGATCTTTACTGAGATCTTTAAGGAGGAATGTGTGCTTTACCAGAGTAAGGTCTACTGCTTTGTTCATCTGAGCTTTCAGGAGTTCCTGGCCGCTGTTTATGTGTTCCACTGCTATGAGAGTGGGAACCTAGAGGAACTGCAGTGTCTTATTGATTGTTACAGACAGTGGTATAATAATGTTACACTGGATAATCTGCTGAAAGGAGCTGTGGATAGAGCTGTAAAGAGTCAGAACGGACACCTGGATCTGTTCCTCCGTTTCCTGCTGGGTCTCTCACTGCAGACCAACCAGAGACTCTTACAGGGTCTTCTGACTTTTACACAAAGCAGCACAGAGGAAACCACAAAGTACATCAAGGACTTAATCGAAGTCCAAAAATATCTTTCTGCTGAGAGATCCGTCAATCTTTTCCTCTGTCTGTCTGAAATGAAGGACCAGTCTCTCTCTGGGGAGCTTCAGAAGTATCTACACTCCGAGAAAAACTCAGAAAAGGAGCTTTCTCTTGGACAGTGTTCAGCACTAGCCTACATGCTTCTGACCTCAGATGAAGTTCTAGAGGAGCTGGACTTGAAGAAAATCAACACATCAGATGAAGGTTACAGCAGACTGGTCCCAGCCGTGATCAACTGCCGAAAGGCACGGTGAGTGATCCGCATAAATACAATGCAGTCATTGTAATTTAAATAATGTCCTTAAATACTCAACATAGAAATCTCTACATACCAGAATTGTTTATTCAGTTTTTGAATTTACCTGCATGCCACAGGAAGACAAAGCTTAAGTTCAAGGGGTATGAATAATACTGTAAGCCATTGTTGTCACGTCTGGTGCTGTAGGCACTCCTGCTCCTTCCACACTGAGCTCCAACGGAGGTTTGCCGCCTAACAACTACACTATCCAGAACGCACCACACGCTGACATCACACACACCCCGCACGTGACACCTCACCTGTTTCCGCCAGGCAGCCCGGAGTATTGATTACCCCAGGGTATTTAAGGATGCTTCACGAATACACAGGTGCCGCGTATTGCCTGGTTTCTACCACTTTACAAAGCGTTACCTTACTGTGTATGTTTTCTGTGTATGACCTTGCTCTTTGTTTTTTCGACACCGATTTCAGCCTGTACCTCTGATTGTGGATTTTTCTGTGTATGACCTGGACTGTTTCCCGTTATTCGATTATTAGATTATCTCTAATGCTGGCTTACTCATGTTTGAACTCTGGACTGTTTTTCACTCATGGTATGGTTTTTCCTATGTGGCTTATGTTTGCTTTGATTGTTTCTGTTCGACTACTCGTTTATCTGCCCTTCTTTTTAATAAATACCCCATTTTACTGTATCCGCGAGTGTCTGTATTCTGTGTACACCATGACAGAATACACGGCCTCTCTCGATCAGACAGCGGACACAGAAATGTTAAGATCAGGGTTGTTTAATCAAGGCAGTCTGCTCGGTCAGCACGAGCAAACACTTGCTGGTGTGACTCAAGCCGTGAATGAGTTAGCTAGCCAGCAAGTTAACCAGCAGCAGCAGCTCTCTAGCATTCTCGAGCACCTCAAGGGCTTAGCTGTAGCTAACTCTAGCCCTGTAGCTAACACTAGCACCCTTAGCTCCTTTGTATCCTGTTTTCAGGTGTGCAAGCCGGAGAATTTTGATGGTTCCCTAGAGAAATGCAGCAGATTTCTCTTACAATGCTCAGTGTTTTTTTGGTAACGCTCCGCCCGCCATGGACAAAGCTAAGATTGGCTTTATTATTTCAAGGCTGTCTGGTAAAGCACTCGAGTGGGCTACCGAGGTTTGGGACACCATCTCTGAGACTAGCTACTCTTTGACTCTGTTCCATGCAGTTTTTGATCACTCACGCTACGGACAATCGAATGGGGAGCTTCTACTGGCGTTAAAGCAAGGTCAACAATCTGTAGCTTCGTATGCTATGGAATTTCGCACTCTGGCAGCTGGCAGTGCCTGGAACAATGCTGCACTTGTCTCTGTGTTTAAGAACGGACTTAACCCTGAAATACTGAAGAAATTGGATGAGTCCCTTACCCTTACCAGCTAATTTCCCTCTCCATTCGGCTGGACCAGCTGCTCTCTCGCCGACCCAAGACCAACGTCCACTCACAATTCTCACCAGTGGAGCCACTTCACGCCTCATCTGATTCCACTAAGGTACCCTCCTCGTCCACATCGGAACCAATGGATGTCCAGAAGTCCAGGTTATCTCCAGCAGACTGCACTAAACACCCGGTGATTTTGGGCATGCCATGGCTCAAATTTTACGATCCTGTGGTTTCTTTGACTGACGGAGATATCACGATTTGGTCTCCCTCCTGTTATAAACATTGTTTAGCCCTTAACGAGTTAGCTTTGCAGTCTTCTACGGTAGAAAGTCCAGAAGCTGTAGATTCTCCTGTTCTTCCCCCTGAATACTCTGATTTGCTTGAAGTTTTCAGCAAAACCAATGCTACTAAGTTGCCTCCGCACCAACCTAAGTTTATCCACCTGTCTAAATCTCCGGTTGGCTCAGGGTCCTTCTTTGTTAAGAAGAAAGGGGGGGTTGAGACCCTGCATAGATTACCGCGGGCTTAACGAAATAACTAAGAAGTTTACTTACCCGTTACCTCTCATACCCAGCACGCTAGAAGCCACGTTCATTCCATTCTCCAACACTGGAGAGCAGCCTTTTTGCCAAAGCCGAGTAATGCTAGTTTCACTGCCAACAGGTTGCATTTCTTGGCTACGTCATTAGCTCTCAAGGCGTACTGATGGACGACAATAAGGTTTCGGCTGTCACTGACTGGCCCGTTCTGCAGTCTATTAAAGATCTTCAGCGCTTTTTAGGTTTCGCTAATTTCTATAGGCGATTTATCTGCAACTTCAGTGGAATAGCCGCTCCTCTTACTGCACTGACCTAAAAGGCCACTAAGGTCCTGAAATGGTCTCCCGAGGCTGAGCAAGCTTTTAATAAGCTTAAAGCCGCGTTTGTGTCTGCTACTATACCGTTCACGGTTCTCACCGATCACAAAAATCTTGAGTATTTACGCACTGCCAAGCATCTCAACCCTTGCCAAGCGAGGTATCCCAGTAACCGCAACACTAAAGCAGCTGTCCTGAGTTTACAGTGCTCTGGATAGCACATCACAGTCTTCTGATTCTGAACACATCCTTCCTCCGGCTGTCAGTTCAGTTTGTGCTCAATGTAAAACACCGAAAACCCTTCCTGCCGGTAAGCTTGTTCCTCTACCTGTACCTGAAAGACCCTGGTCTCACATAGCTGTTGATTTTGTGACAGATTTACCTGAATCTGAGGGTTACACCACAGTGCTTAATATTGTGGATAGATTTTCCAGGGAGGTTAAGTTTATTTCTTTTTCTGCTTTGCCCACTGCTCTTCAGACCGCACAAGCTATTTACACACACATATTTAGACATTTGGATTTGGATGTTCATGTCAGTCTGACCTCAGGGTTTCACCCCACTAGTAACGGTCAGTGTGAACGTGTTAACCAAGAATTAGGCACGTTTCTCCGTCTGTACTGTTATAAGCATCCCACTGACTGGTCTCAGTTCCTTATATGGTCTCAGTTCCTTATATCCCCAACCTGGGGATCGAGTTTGGTTGTCTACCCGGGACTTGAGGTTTGAGGGGGAGTGCAGGAAGCTTTTGCCTAAGTATATTGGTCCTTTCAAGGTTTTGTCTCAAGTTAACGAGGTTACTTACAGATTGAGCTTCCAGCCCAGTATCAAGTCCATTACTCATTCCATGTTTCTCTCCTGAAGCCTCTTGTCCCAGGTCCACTCGCTGAGGGTACTCCAGATGACGTGTTGCCCGCGGCAGTGGAGGGGGAGGCTTCATCCACCTACTTAATTTTCTGTTAAGTTCTTAAGTAATTTCTGATATGTTTATTCTTGTTTTCCAGACTGGCTTCATGTAATCTTGGAATAAAGATGTGTGACAGTCTAGAATCAGTTTTAACGGTGGAAAACTCCTTCCTGATAGAACTGGACCTCAGTAACAATAACCTGCAGGATTCAGGAGTGGAGCTGCTCTCTGCTGGACTGAAGAGTTCACACTGTAAACTGCAGATTCTCAGGTCAGTGTTTTTCACTTTGCTCTAAGTAGACCTAAGGGTAATAGACGTCAGGGTAATGTATAGGGTTCCTTTGTATTAAAGGGCTAATGTTAGAATTTTCCACAGTTTCACAGATTTATTTACATTTCCTGTCTTATTTAATTCTGCTTTATCATTTGATCTTTAAACCACAAGTAAAATGTTTACAGAGCAGAAAAATATGTAGTTGTCATTTGTATGGCAGTGTAAATAGCAACAATGACACTGAACACAGAGTGTGTCAAAAAGTGTAAGTTTTAATAATTAGGGTTTTGACCTTACTGAAACGTCCATAAAGAATCATGCAACGTCTTGCAGCAGAATATGGTGTCAGTGTATGTGGAACCCCTTCAAGATCCTGTATTATTTAAACTTTGTATTTATTGTAAAATTGTTTGTGTTTATATCTATTTTTTTAGATTTGCTTTGTGTAATCTTGGAGTAAGGATGTGTGAAACTCTGGGATCAGTTTTAATGCTGGAAAGCTCCTTCCTGAAAGAACTGGATCTCAGTAACAATGACCTGAAGGATTCAGGAGTGGAGCTGCTCTCTTCTGGACTGAAGAGTTCACACTGTAAACTGCAGATTCTCAGGTGAGTCGGTTCATTTTGAAATGACAAATGTTAAAATATGATATTCAGAGCTTTACCAATATATTTATATATCATATAACTCTCTGTCTGCAGCCATCTTTAGGATATCCGTACAAATATCTTTTTTATGTACACAATAATCACAAGTGTTTGGAAAAAAATATTAATTTACTTGCAGATACTCCCACATAGCTTGGCTTAACATTTTCTCTGTGGCAATATAGACAAATTAATCATTCTATCTTTCAAATGTTTAACCCAGTTAAATGTCCCTTAAAAGTGGATTAGCTACATGTGCATGTAGGTGACAGTAAAATAGATCTGCAAGTGGAACTCAAGCTCTCTGTTTAATACTTAATGCATTTTATGTTACTATACTATTTTATCTTGTTCCTTAATCCTGATCTTGTAATTTCATTATTGTCTCTATAACTGCTCTATCCAGTACAGTCCAGAACTGTATAAGTCCACTTAATTCTTTTCGAAGGTTCTTTTTCCTGCTCTTATGTTTTATTCTATAATATATATTATACAAAATTACTTTAATTGTGTTTATGTTCATCTCACCCCTTAATATATTTTTTTGCTTTTCAATGTGTAACAATAATAGTTCTGTACTCAACATCAATAACTGCTATATTTATAAAGTTTAAGAGGATTCAATACTAAAATCTTTTCTATGTTAATGGAGTCTAGAGTATCTTCGATACATTTTTGTAGTGTTACTTGTGTTGTGTGGTCTGTTTAATACAGAAGTGTATCACCTTTTTCAGTCTGCCACTGTCACTCTTTCTCTCTCTGTTAATAACTTATTGTTAATAAATAATTTTCTTTCTCTAGATTGTCTGGGTGTATGATCACAGAAAAAGGCTGTTCTTCTCTGGCTTCAGCTCTAAGTTTAAACCTCTCCCACCTGAAAGAGCTGGATCTGACCTACAACCACCCAGGAGAGTCAGGAGAGAAGCTGCTTTCTGCCAGACTGGAGGATCCACACTGTTCACTGGAGACACTCAGGTATGAAGAAGTGCTCAGGGGGAAGATTCAGGTGTGCTGCAGATGTTAGATAGAGTGATGAGGGTCAGTTAGAGATAAAAGAAGAGTGATCAACTGTTTAGAGAGTCCAATGTTACCCTGTGTTAGAATGAGCTACATTTTTTAGTTGAGTTAATATATTTTAATAATAAAGTGCACAGTGCATATACAGATGTGGTGTATTCAGACTTTTGTTGTGAATTTTGTATAATAAACTAAAATTATATTATAAAGTGAAAGCAAGTCAGATCATCCAGCTTCATATCACCACCAGGAATAATAATAATCCAAGTTTAGGATCAGAGTTTGCCCATAGACAGAACGTAAAGATTAGAGTTCTGGACTACAGAGTTTGTAGTGTGATGAAACCTCAATGTACGTTATTCATAAATCACAGTGTTTCAGGTGTTAATAAAATGGATTGAGCTCATCAGAGTTTAGAGTAAAGTGAAGTCCACATGTTTTTTGGTTAAAAGTAGAAGAGTCCATGTTTCCTTTGTAGCTGGATCTTTATGGTTCAGCCTTTACTTCTTCACCTGTTCTAAACAGAGACCCTATAATTCTCCCTCACGCCCCCTAAAGGCTGGGAATAAAAGAACAAGCTAAAGTGTGACAGCATATTGAATCTGTTATTAGATATTAAAATTTTAATCTGAGGCTCTGGTTTCCTCTAATTGTGTTAATGGTGTTATAAAGTAGTGGGTGTTTCTTCAGTAATTATTGTGTGTTGATGTGCTGATGTGTGTGTGTGTGTGTGTGTGTGTGTGTGTGTGTGTGTTTAGATTGGAACATGGAGGCGAGATCAGGATCAAACCTGGATTAAAGAAATGTAAGTTTTCTCTTTCTCTCTTTGTATCAGTGCAGTGTGTGTAATGTCTCTCTTTCTCTGTGTATCAGAGCAGTGTGTGTAGTGTGTGTGTAATGTGTGTGTAATGTGTGTTTAGTGTGTGTAATGTGTGTGTAATGTGTGTGTAATGTGTGTGTTCTTGTTTTCAGATGGCTGTGATTTCACACTGGATCCAAACACAGTAAACCCTCGTCTCTCTCTGAGTGAGGAGAACAGGAGGGTGGAGTTTAGAGAGAAGCTGCAGTCATATCCTGATCATCCAGAGAGATTTGATTGGTGTGTGCAGGTTCTGAGTAGAGAGAGAGTAACTGGACGCTGTTACTGGGAGGCTGAGCGAATTGAAGGAGAAGCTGCTGTAGCTCTCAGTTATAAAACCATCAGCAGGAAGGGATTCGGATCAGACTGTCGGTTTGAAGAGAACATAAACTCCTGGATGCTGTACTGCTCTAATTACGGTTACTCTGTTTATCACAATAATAACAGAACTGCTCTCTCCACTCCTCCCTCCTACTGTAGGAGAGTAGGAGTGTATGTGGACTGTCCCTGCGGCACTCTGTCCTTCTACAGTGTCTCCTCTGATACACACTCACTTACACCCTCACACACTCTCACACACTTACACACATTCAATACCACCTTTACTCAACCCCTCTATGCAGGGATTGGGTTTTATAATTATGGCTCCTCGGTGACTCTGTGTAAGATAGAATAATCCTGCAAGCAATATTTCCACTGTCCGTGACGTCACTTCCTGTTTACAGTCGCCAGCTATCTGTAAAATTAACAACAGAGTAAAGTGTGAGAAATCAGCAGAATTCTGTATGGAACTAGAGTATGAGCCTGAGAGATATTGTGAAAACAGGAGATACAGTATGTAGACGATCACAAATCTCTTAATCCATTAGAGAAAAAGCACACACACTATATGTATATACACAAACAACACATATATGGTAAAAAGCTGGACCTCTCTATCCACTGCTAGGTTTCTACATTTATTTCTGAGTTAGTAATTTTGGTGAAAATGTTTTAAACCTGTAGAGCATAGGTTGGCAATAGGCAACCTGTGGTCCATATGTGGCCCACAAGCATTAAACATCTGGCCAATGGGGTTGTTTAAACTATAATGAACGATAATGGAAAAAAAAGAATAATTGCGCTCAGCGCAACTTTAGTTTCCACCCGTTCTTGGGCTACTTATCTCCTTATGAGTGTGTTTTCCCGTCCATATCCCAATTCACCAGACTTGGAAAATATCTGGCCTTTGGCCAAACGTAATTGCCGACCCCTGCTGTAGAGTTTATTGGGTTTGTGAGTTTTTTGTTTCTCAGATTGAGCTGATTTTGATGTGATGTATATCTTACATGTTTATGTAAGATACATTTAGGGCAAGACAAGAGAGCAGTCAAAAATCACATAAAGAAGTCGGTAACAAGGAAGAGTGAGCAAAAGAAAAGAAATGCTTAGTTGAAGACCTATCAAGCTAGATTTAATACCTGGTGAGGGAACAAAAAAATAGAGGGGGGGGGGGGTAAATATACAAGGCAGTCCAGGTGTGAGTAATCAGAAGCTCCGTACCTCTGGGTGCCAGCCAATTAGGATGGCGTTCGTGGAAATCTGCAAGAAGACCTTTCTAGCACATCTTTGGCTGTAACACAGCAATGCTCCTCAGGTTCAGTGTTCTCTATGGGAGGGGATACCTGTTTAAATACTAAGCGGAAATGGCACAACGTGTACACCTGTGTAAAGGGATGTGTGTGTGATAATTAAGACTCAAATGATAATTGATAATTAAAACCATAATTAGATCAACTGAAACACATTTAATGCACATTTTAATTATGATTTTCTTTTTCCATATCAGCTATCAGCTGTGCTTTAACTGATAAAACTGAGTTCAGACTGAGCTTCAATTAGAACAGGTTTTCCAGAGTAAGATCAATCCCTCAACAATATATTTATATTTATATAATGCTTATGTTATATATTTTAAACTTTACCATAATAAACATTCTGCACTTTTAACACACCTTTTATATTCAGTTCTGGTAGTATAATAAATTAAATTGGAGAGATATAATCTACTTCTGGTAGATGTTTAATGGAAAATGAGAATAATGTGAATTGTACCTTTTTGTATTAATCAGGAAAAATAATTTAAATAAAAATGATGCTGAAATAATAAGGGTTAGATATGTTTAAACTCTTCCAGGTAAAAATAGAGAAAGGTGCACTGTCTCCATCTAGTTGTCTCCATCCACTGTCTCCATCTAGTTTATCACTACATAAAATGTAGTGATAAACTACATTTTATATAAAAGCACTTACAAAATAAAGCTAAAACATTATGACCATCTGTATAGTGTTACTAAACATGAGATAACTAGTTTAGCCTGCCTGTTAAGTGATTCTGGCTCTTCACTCTCTAGCTCATTATTCCACACTGATTTGGTAGCAGAAATTGGACACTGAGGAAGTCCAATCATATTTGGATTATGTAAATATCTGATCCTTTATTCTGGAGGAAGAATATGAAAATACGCTGCTATTTACTTTTTTAGTTTGAAGCTGTTTAAAGACCCGCTGACCTCCAGTTCCTCATTAAATTCTATTAAACCTATCAGAATGTTTTTCCCCAGAAGGGCGTGATTTTCCCACGATTACGTGATGTCCTCTATTGCTATTGGCTATGAGAAAGAGGCGCTTAAGGTTCTCTATAACTTTTCCCTTGCAGTCCTCTTTTCACTAAATACTGCGACATTTCTACATTTTGTGGATCTTTTCTTTAACTGTGTTCTCCAAGTTTTCAGAAATAATTCGTTTTTTATTCTTTCTCTAATAATAAATAAATTAATAGTTTTGACCTCAAAGACACATTTGTTATTATAAATAAAAAGGACCACTTGACGCTACTGTACTTTATTGTTTTAATGTAAATTTTATATTCATTAATAAATGTTTTTTCATGAGAAAAGACCTTAAAATAGTTATTAACCACAAAAATACTACATTTCAGATGTAAAGTTAATAATGGAATTTTTAAACTGTTATTGTAATGTTTTTTTATATTTGATCATAATAACTAGTGATATTTCTTTCACATAACAGTGACTGTTGGAGTTTTGTAAATTGTATTATTTGTGCACAGTGTATTATACAATTCATTAAAAATAAAAAGAGTGAAGGATTGGGCGGGCCAAGAGAGATCAGGGTAGGTGACACATGAATAGGGGGCGGGATGGATAGAAGGTAGGCGGAGGTGTGAACAGTGGATGGGGCGGGGCTTAGAGAGAGACAGGAGACTCGCTGACTGGGGGCGGGGCTTATAAAGAGACAGGTGAGACGCACTGAAGGAGGAAGTGAAAGTAGGTCCAGTTTCCTCCATTAGAAGAGGACAGAAGTCCGGATTGACTCGGTAAGTTCAGAACTGAAGAGAATGTAGAACAGAACCGTGTAGCTTAAAGTCAGAACCGGTGTTCTGTCGAATTTTGCTACCCATCGATACATGCTTCCCAAAGGTACTGCGCATGCGCCGACCTACACAATTTAATTTTTTCTCGTGTTTTATGTATAATTAATCTGGTTTAGGGGGGGTTATGTGCATTAAACAACCTGGACGCACTATCATTGCACAGAAGTGTAAATGGAAACTAAAAATTACACTTATTATCATAAATAAATACAAAAGCAGTTTGTAATGAGCTATATTTACTATAACTTTGCCATGGTACAATGAATTATGCACTCCAAATCTAATAACGTACATCTACTGGAATATCACTGGGCACATGCCCTAAAATAGTGTTTCTTTTGTATTTTTACAGTTAAATATACGATTGGGGCAGCACGGTTCGACAAGGTAGCAGAATCCGACAGAACACCGGTTCTAAAGGTTCCTCAGATCCAGAACCGGTTCTTTAAGCTCAGCTCAGTGTCCGATTCCACTGGAAGAACCAGGATCAGCATGGAGATCTGAACCGTGCCTGGATCAGACCTGGACCTGGGTGGCTTTTCTCACAATTATGATTTTTACACCCTTGAATGCTTATATTGAATAAAATATGTTTTGCTCTTGTTCAGAAGAAACCGCTGCAAGTGCTTAATTCTTCTAAAACTCTGTATATGTGAGTAAATATATTCACGTCGCAGTGGAAGAGACAGAGGACTTCATAGACCAGCACTTCTACTGACTCTGTATAATGGCAGAACCACAGAGGAAACGACCCATGCACCACTGGTCCACGGATACGGAGGACCAAACCACAACAGCAGAGGTTAGTTTACTGGAATTAATCAACAACAGACTAACTATACTGGAAAAACTGCATCATGATATTAAAGACTTAAAAACTAGTATAGAGTTTAGCCAATCACAAATTAAGACCCTTCAAAAAGAAAATAACAAACTAAAAACAACAGTCAGTACGCTAAACATTCAATAGATACTATCATGAACGAAAATAAAGAAATGAAAGAGAAAGTTTTGGATTAGACGGTTTAAACAGCGTTTTTAACTAAAAATCTGCGCCTGAAAATGGCAAGTCAGCACCTGCTATAAAAAAACACTCACCTTTGAAGCAAATAGCCTAACAATTATGAGTGTATGATGACTTAGTATTTTGTTTACAAGGTTAAGATTTATTATGAGTATTGATATTTAAATTCATTAATAATATTGTAACATTAGCATTTTATTTGTTCTTTTATAGCTGTTTTATATCCCATTCAAGAACATTTAATAGTAACATGATTTGAAAAAACTCCTGAGTTTTATTTATAAGGACTTATTCTCATTTCTGTTCTTGCCTCTCCTGAACTTTTAGTCTTGACTTGTACACGTTTGCCCGCTGTGTTCAGGAAAACCACGAACCTGACAACTTTGGAGATAGGAGGGAGAGGGAAAGGTGGGAGGTTTATATATAAAAAAATAAAACTCTGTAGTTATTGTTTTTGTCAGCAGGTAGGTGCAGCAAAACTCCCTAACTCCTAAAACTGTGAAACATTTTTAATTTAATTAATTAATTTATCTTATTTTTTTCTTATTCTTTAACATTGTGAGTTTTAACTTGTTTCTTAATTGTTGTGCATGTTCTCTAGTTCTCTAGGAACCAACTGAATGCATGATGCAAATGCAAGGACATTTTAATTTAATCCATATTGAAAATTAACAAAATAACAAACAACACTAAGACTAGGAAACTAACACAAAAGTTCAGCTAGAACACATTTAACATACAACAAGTGGCGATTAAAGTGTTGTACAATATGATCAAATAACACAAACCCTCATTTAAAATAACACAAAAAACTAAACATAAAAAGAATGTAAAATACTAGCAATAAAAACAGTCATATGGAAGATTGTGATGACAAGACAAAGTTGAAGACGGGAACCAAAAGAACAAAGAAAATATGTATTTTGAAACAGATGTTTATCTGTGTGTAAAAATAGTTTAAGATTTAGATTAGATTTAGTCAGCACTTTAAAAAAAAGTAACTGTCTTTAGGGATTCACCAAATATTTACCAATTGAATATATTTGACAGAAAATGGATAAAAAGCAGATCTTATGCAGAAATCTGGGAACTTTCCTCCCTCAAAAAATCATATGGAACATATGATCTGCATCATTACCAGAGACCTCTATTAAACCTGAATCTGCTCTCCTTCAGGTTCCAACAAACAAGATAACAAGCAAGTGTTTAAGGACAGAGCAGATAAAAAAGGTGATGTAGCTCCATGTTTATTCTCTTATTTCATGTAGAGTATTATGTTCATGTGTACAGATTTACAGAGTCACACCCTGGAATTAAAATTAATTGTTTAATTGATTGCGTTTCAGAACATGCCTACAAATTGAATATGTGATTTTGATGTGATTATTGTGAAACAAACACCAAACAGGACAAAATAACAGAAAACCTCAATGTGCAAAACTATTCACCCCCTAATTCCAGTACTTTGTAGAGGTAACTTTTGCAGCAGTTGTAGCTTCAGGTCGCTTTGGATAAGTCTGTATGAGCTTCCATTCCTCAAGGAAACGCTGTTCCAGCTCCTTTAACTTCTTAATTAAATTGAAGTCTGGGCCATTCAACACATGTAAATATTTCCCCTTAACGTTCTCCTCTCCCAGGTCATGAGTTGTGTTGGCTCCCCCTCCTGGCAGTTTTTGTTGTGGCACCATGATCTTTCTAGTCAAGTCAAGTCAAGTAGTTTTATTGTCAATGCTGCATATGTACAGGACATACATAGAATTGAAATTACGTTACTCTCCTTCCCAATTTTACAGCAAGTACAGATAATGGATAATAAAGAAAAATAAAGAAAAAGGGGAGACACTATGTGTACAATACAGCAGCAGGGACACAGACATACATGAGACAGAACAAGGTGCAGTAGTGGTGGGGGTGAAATAGATATATAAATAGAAATAAAAAGAAATAAATATATAATCTAAATCTAAATGAGTGGGAGACACTATATGTACAATACAACAAAAACACAATAGACATTTGTGAGACAGAAGATAATAGTGCAATATTAATGGTGATTAAGATCAAGTGACAATATAAATAGAACCCGTATAACAGTAGTGCAATGTTGTATCTAGCTTAAGGCTGGTAAAGTTCTTAAAGTTCTATTTGATGATGAAGGATTTGAAGGTGCTTCAAGGGGATGATCAGTGACAACAACTATCCCTAACTTGTTTTGGAGAGCTCCTTGGTCTTCATGGTGTTTTAGGGTTTGTGGTGTTTTCTGACTACTGTTTGAGTCTCTGAAGGGACTCATATTTTGTACAAATTCCAGTCCACATAATCAAAACTGTCCTGAAGTGTAGCATCTGATTGGTCAGAGCAGCAGCGCACCTCCCTGGTGGCAGCTCCTGTTTCAGCCTCTGTCTGTAGCTGGGCAGGAACAGGATGGATAAGTGATCCGATTTGCCGAATGTGGGTTGGGGGAGGGCCTTATAGACATCCTGGATGTTTGTGTAGCTGTGTTCTTTGTGTTGATGAGCCTCGTGTAGCTTTCCGAGTGCAAAATCTGAGTCAGTGTGCGGGTGGATGGATACCACTGCTAGACACATACCCATATTCTCAGCCAAACCGGCCAGCAGGGGATGATCAGAAAATCCAGCTGTGGCAAGCGAAAAGACTCAATATTTGATATTGATTTAAAATGAACATTCCTCACACCAAGCATTGTTGATCAAAAAAATACACCACCACCTTTGTTTTTCCTGGAAAGCTCTTTGGTTCTGTTGGCGGGTTCAATAGTGTGGTCCAGGATGTCCACAGATTATCAGGTGTCTGTGAGGCAGATAACACTGCACGTCTCAGCCTGAGGAGTACATTAGCCCTCCGTCCATTTGTCTGGTGTCTTCAATGCATGTGTGGGTGGGTAACCCAGATGAATAGCGCTTCAACTATGTTTGCAAACAAATGATCAGCATTGTGTAATTGTGTAATAGTTTGCAGTCAGTGATCGATGATTTGATTTCCAGAACTGTTTGTCGGTGGTAGATAATGATGCTCCCATCACGCCAGCCATACTTGGCACCATCTTGATGATGTCATGTGTAGGTTTACATAGAGTAATGTGTCTAGTGTTGTCTTGACTGGACAGACTTGCAGATGCAATAAAAGTATTTTATTTAATAAAGGGGATGGACAAAGGGTTTGTTAAATTAAGCAGTTTCAACACTGGTAAACAGCAGCAAGAGCAATTAAACATACTGATAACGATAAACAGTCCAAGGGTCTTACACGGCAGGGCAATATCTCAGGACAGGCAGAAATTAGGAAAAAACAAACAGGGGGACAAATAAGAGAGCTAATACGGGAAATAGATAAATGCTTTGTAAAGTGGAAAACCAGCAATACTTGACAGTGGGTGAGTAGAGTGAAGGTGTGTTTATTGTGTGGTGAAAAGGTGAATTTAGTATTCTGGTGATGAGCTTTGTGTGCAGTGTCATGTGATCATGTGAGCGAGTGATGTCAGTGTGAGATGCATTCTGGGTATCGTAGTCTGAGGGCTGGAGAGTGTGGGAGAGACATGACAAGTGTATAGTTTTTTGTATAAAATCATGTGTATAGATTTATGCCCAGGTGTGTAGATTTACATAGAGTAATTTGTTCAATGTATAACATTAGATTCAGGTGTATGGCATTATGTAAGTATAAGTAAAAAAAAAGATAGATTATATGTAACATTATTTAAATGAAACATGATCCAGGTCCACTCTTACGTATTTTGTCAAAAAAAAAAACATCCCTAATAAAAAAACTGACATAATTCTTCTACAATTGTTCTGTAGATACAATTGAAACTCTTTTGCTCTCATGTGAACACAGATCAAACGGGTCCTGTCCAGACCATCACAACCCAGAATCCCACAGCTCCCAGTGAACTGATCCAGAACACCACAGCTCAGAGTGGAGCGACTGTCAATGCTCCTGTTCTACAGCACAATGTGATTCATGGCCCAGTTACTATTATCACAGGATCTGACTCTAATCATAAAGGTACATGAAAAATATTTCTGAAGACTTAAAAACGATGAAAGTGAAAGGTGAAATGACAATTGGTTAGTCATTTTAATATCATAACTTAGTGTAACAGTTTATTTTAAGTGGTATTTTATGATTTAAGAATCATTTTATTATTGTTTATCATTATATTTTAATATTAAAAAATGCACTTTATTATTTGCAAAATATTTTTAACGTTTTGTTTTTTTAGAAAACCTAAAGGCCATTGAGAGACTATTGTGATTTGATACGTAAAACATGACTTATAATATAAATATAAAATCATTCATCTATTTCCCTGTAAAGTATGTTATTTACCAAGACGTTGCAGTAACCGTCTGGATATTCTGAGTCTCTGTATAACAGTTTGAATTTACTGTTCCCTCAAAATAAGCCATTAATTTCTACTGGCAATGCAACTGGCAACAAAAGTGAGTGCACCCCTAAGTGAGTCATTCAGAGGGTAATAAGCCATCTAGACTCATAACTGATCAGATTGCTGTGGCTCAGAGTGGTCCAGTGAATTCAAGCTCTGCTGCTATGATTTGAGAGTTGCTGGTTCGAATATCGGTCATGCAGCTTGCCATCAGCAGCCAGAATGTGATTAGAGAAAGTATCTAAAATTCCTCATGTCAAACATTCACACAACTCAGAAAAAGTATTAATCTTACGAAACTGTGTTTAATGTTAAAGATATAAAAAATATATTGTTTTAAATTGGATTAATAACAAGGCAGAGTCTGACTTCACACATATGGGAGGAGGCATGTGCTAGTCTTCACACTCCTGGTGTTGGGGGCATTATTAGTGATACGGGGTGTCTTAATGAGCGGGTTGGGTAATTGGCCTTCCAAATTGGGGAGGAAAAAAGGAGGAAAAATTTAAATAAAAAAAGGCCTTACCTGATTTTTATATTCTTTATTCTGTACTCATGTTCACTCTCTCAGGAAGAGACAGAAGAGAAGAGGTAATGGGAAAGACTGCAGGGTTAACATATAAATAACAATTTCAGTTTAAACACCATAGCTTGTATTAGGTCATATCATATATCATATCAAATTTATTTGTATAGTACTTTTTACAACTGGTGTTGGCACAAAGCAGCTTTACAGAAACGTGATCACAGGAAAAACAATCAGGCAAAACATAAAACCTAGAAAATACAGAATACAGAACCCCCAGTGAGCGGGGGTTGAGGTCGTTGCATTTTGGGGGCAGTGTGGTTTGCAAGATAAGATGCACATTACTGTTGTAGCTCAGTATCTCCTTAAAGGTGTAAGTTAAGTTTTTAAAACGTTATTAATGCAAGCAGATAATCAATCCAGTTGCCTTACCTGAAATGTCTCACTTACCACGTTACTGACATGTTCCAGACATGTTTCCTTTATTCTGTATATACAACCCCTGGCAAAAAGTATGGAATCACCAGTCTTGGATGAGCACTCCTTCAGACATTTCATTCTGTAAAACAAACTCTGATCAAAAACATGATACAATAATAAGGTCATTCCAAAGTGCAACTTGTTGGCTTTCAGGAACACTCAAAGAAATGAAGAAAAAACATTGTGGAAGTCAGTGAATGTTACTTTTATTGACCAACCACAGGGAAAAAATATGGAATCACTCAATTCTGAGGAAAAAAGTATGGAATCATGAAAAACAGATAAACAAAAGATGATTCAAAATACATCACTAGTATTTAGTTGCACCACCTTTGGCTTTTATAACGGCTTTCAGTCTCTGAGGCATGGACTTGATGAGTGACAAACAGTATTCTGCATCAATTTGGTGCCAACTCTCTTTGATAGCAGTTGCCAGATCAGCTTTGCAGGTCGGAGCCTTCTTGTGGACCATTTTTTTCAATTTCCACCACAGGTTTTCAATTGGGTTGAGATCTGGACTATTTGCAGGCCATGACATCGACTGAATGTGTCTTTCTCCAAGGAATGCCTTCACTGTTTTTGCCCTATGGCACGATGCATTGTCATCTTGGAAAATTATTTCATTATCTCCAAACATCTGTTCAATTGAAGGGATGAGAAAACTGTCCAAAATGTCAATGTAAACTTGTGCATTGATAGAAGAATTAACCACAGTCATCTCCCCAGTGCCTTTGCCTGACATGCAGCCCCATATCATCAAGGACTGTGGAAATTTGGTTGTTTTCTTCAGGCAGGCCTCTTCATAAATCTCACTGGAACGGCACCAAACAAAAGTTCCAGCATCATCACCTTGTCCAATGCAGATTTTTGACTCATCACTGAAGATAACTTTCATCCAGTCATCCACAGTCCATGATTGCCTCTCCTTAGCCCACTGCAGTCTTGGTCTTTTATGATTAGGTGTCAATGATGGTTTTCTTTTAGCTTTCCTGTATTGAAATCCCATTTCCTTTAGGCGATTTCTTACGGTTCGGTCACATACATTGGCTCCAGCTTCTTCCCATTTATGCTTCATCTGTTTAGTTGTACTTTTTCGGTTTTCAAGACAAATGGCCTTAAGTTGCTTGTCTTGACGCTTTGATGTCTTTCTCGGTCTACCAGTACGCTTGGCTTTAACAACCATTCCATGCTGTTTGTATTTGGTCCATATCTTGGATACAGCTGACTGTGAACAGCCCACATCTTTAGCAACCATGCGTGAAGAGTTACCTTCTTCAAGAAGTTTCACAATCCTCTCTTTTGTTTCAAGAGACATTTCTCTTGTTGGAGCCATGGTTCTTGCCACTCTAATTCGTCCAGCAGCCCTCCAAGGTGTCATGACTGCAGGTGTTTTTAACTGCAGACTAACGAGCAGATCTAATCTGAGGCAGGTGTCCATTTAGGGAAATTAAATTGACTGGGTGTGTCCTTATTTTCTACCTTCAATTTGAGTGATTCCATACTTTTTTCCTCAGAATTGAGTGATTCCATATTTTTTCCCTGTGGTTGGTCAATAAAAGTAACATTCACTGACTTCCACAATGTTTTTTCTTCATTTCTTTGAGTGTTCCTGAAAGCCAACAAGTTGCACTTTGGAATGACCTTATTATTGTATCATGTTTTTGATCAGAGTTTGTTTTACAGAATGAAATGTCTGAAGGAGTGCTCATCCAAGACTGGTGATTCCATACTTTTTGCCAGGGGTTGTAGTACATTGTGACTATTGACCCATCTCACAAGGGGCATCAATAATGAATGCTTGGAAGATCAGTGGAGCATTACGAAGTATGAATAGCATGACACAGTATTTGTATTTCTACCTAGTGGTGAAAAAGCACACAATGTGTACTTTTTCCATTGTTACGATAGCAAAGACACACTGACATACCCTAAAACAAGCTGCACTGTGCACGGCTCATTGAAAGTTCAATAAAATATGGCCATAAATTTATGGAGCTCCCAATGGTAGATGACCAGACAGAAAAAATTAAGGCTTTTTTTTTTAATGGGGACAAAGAAAGTAAATTCTGATGAGGCCAGGAGTAATGTGAGCCATGTTTCTACAATAAGCCTAAGATGATTGAAGCATCCAGGAACAGAAAACGAAGTAGTTCCTCGTGAAGTAAGCTGGCTCACTCATGGCAGAGATGCTCTGTCATCTAATGAAGATACCCTAAATGTGGTCTCCAACACCGTCCTTGTGTATAAAATTTCCCTCCACCTGAACTCTTTGTGGACAGTATTGTAAAATGTGATCAGCACTGGCACAATACATAGAGGCAATTCAAATTGCTTTACAAGAAGGATGTTTTAAAAGAAAGTTTCAAGAAATTAGGTTACCGTCTGAGCCTCATGGCTTCTATGACTTTTTATTAAGTTTGGGGTAAAAAAATAAAAGGCTTTAATTTTAGGCACAAAAGCAGACAGAGAAGTCTGAATACAGGCTAAGGTCAAAACCAAAGAGAGAATAAACCAAGACATCAGAGCCAATGGAGAGATCCTAAGTGAACAACAACGATTGGGGTTCCGATCTAGATCCTTAATTAAGCTGGTTAAATTGTAACTATGTTGCAAGTGTACTTTCACCTTTATTTTGTTTTATTAAATAAGTCTCTCCATCTGAGAATAACATTAATTAATGTATGGATTAAATATTCCTGATAGAATGATGGTAGGCACAGGCTGGGAGCGGCAGAGATAACAGACAATATGATGCAGATCCAATATATTACAGCTTATAGTTTCTGTGTGTTACATGCACACTCCCTTATGTAACCTAATAGTAAATATAATGTCTGTATTAATTTTATCAATTATAGTGTGTAATGTTTGATTGTTTTGTTTCTATCATACAGTGGCTGTAAGAAAAACAGAAAAAGAGAAGCTCAAAAGGATCATCATCGATCGCTATGCAACATTATACGAGGGAACAGAAAAGAGAGGGAAGCACAACTTCCTGAACAAGATTTACTCAGAGCTGTATGTGGTGGAGGACTGGAGGGGAGGAGTCAATACAGATCATGAAGTGATTCGGATGGAAGCCAGACCCACAACACATGCATCAACAGACAGTGAAATGAAGATCAGTGAGATTTTCCATGGAGATTTTAACATTAAAAAAAGTGCTCACAATGGGAATAGCTGGGATTGGGAAAACCGTCTCTGTTCAGAAGTTTGCTCTGGATTGGGCTGAAGGAAAATCCAATACAGACATAGATTTTGTTTTTATTATTGCTTTCCGAGAGCTGAATCTTCTAAAGGATGAAGAGTATGACCTTCCAGGGCTTCTTCATCATCTGTACCCACAGCTAAAACATTTGAAAGAAGCTGGACTTTTTGATGATGAGTGTAAATGTGCTTTTATCTTGGATGGACTGGATGAGCTCAGGAAGCCTCTGGACTCTGGACCAGAAGAAAATGTCCTCTATAACACAGAAGTCAACTGTAGACATTCTGGTGACCAGCCTCATCACAGGAGCACTGCTTGAGTCTGCTCTTGTCTGGGTCACCTCCAGACCTGCTGCAGCAGATCAGATCCCACCAGATTACATCCACCGGAAAACAGAAGTACGAGGATTCATCACAGACCAGCAGAAGGAGGAGTACTTCAGGAAGAGAATACAGGATGAAGAACACTCTAACAGAATCATCTCACACATTAAAAAGGTGAAGACACTCTACATCATGTGCTACATACCAGTCTTCTGCTGGATCGCCTACACTGTGCTTCAGGAACTCATCAAGAACAAAGTAAAAGAAATCCCTAAAACTTTAACTCAAATGTATGCACACTTCCTGAACATTCAGATGGACACTAAGGGCAATAAATATGACAAGACTCTTCAGAAAGATACTAAAAACCTCCTGAAATCCAACAGAACTGAGCTTCTGAAACTGGCTGAACTGGCTTTCAAGCAGCTGATGAAAGGCAGTGTGATGTTCTACGAAGAGGACCTGAGAGAGAGCAGGATTGATGTCTCTTACTCTGAGTATTCTGGGATCTTTACTGAGATCTTTAAGGAGGAATGTGTGCTTTACCAGAGTAAGGTCTACTGCTTTGTTCATCTGAGCTTTCAGGAGTTCCTGGCTGCTGTTTATGTGTTCCACTGCTACGAGACTAAAAATCTAAAGGAACTGCAGTGTCTTAATCCATGGTATGAAGAGTGGTCTGAGAAAGTTACACTAGATGAGCTGCTGAAAGGAGCTGTGGATAAAGCTGTGAGGAGTCAGAACGGATACCTGGATCTGTTCCTCCGTTTCCTGCTGGGTCTCTCACTGCAGACCAGTCAGAGACTACTACAGGGTCTTCTGACTTTTACACACAGCAGCACAGAGAGAACCAAACAACATATAAAGAAACACATCAAAGGAGATGTATTTTACAAATCTCTTTCTACTGAAAGATCCATCAATCTGTTCCTCTGTCTGTCTGAAATGAAGGACCAGTCTCTCTCCGGAGAGCTTCAGGAGTATCTAAACTCAGAGAAACACTCAGGACAGGAGCTCTCTCCTGGACAGTGTTCAGCACTAGCCTACATGCTTCTGACCTCAGATGAAGTTCTTGAGGAGCTGGACTTGAAGAAAATCAACACATCACCTGAAGGTTACAGCAGGCTGATCCCAGCCCTGAGCAAATGCCGAAAGGCACGGTGAGTGATCCACATGAATACAATGCAGTAATTTTAATTCAAATAATGTCCTAAAATACTAAATACAGTTAAATGAAGTTTCCACATACCAGAATTCAGTTTATTCAGTACTTGTTTTTTTCTTATTTGTATAGAACCTGTCATTGACAGGGGTAATTCAAAGTGATTTACATAAACCAGGAAAAAAGACATAAAAAGTAAAAGCAAAAAGCATTAAAATGTAAATGTTATTAATTGTTAAAAAGAAAAAAAAAGTGTTACAGTAATCAATCCTGCTGAAAATAAAGGCCTAGACGACGTCCAGGTAACTCTTCTGGTAATGGTTCGTCCTTCTGGCTTTTGGATCCAAGAAAAGTTTCACACAGTTTAAAAAAAAATTGATCTGGCCGTTTTCCTTGTTTTTCCTTGTCTTTCTGAACAATGGTTTTGTAAGCTGCAAAGCCACACCCCTATTTATTTTTCTGGTGTTGTTTGCATTGTGCATTATTGGTGGTGGTGCCACCTACTGGCTGGCTAGGGTACCTACAACAGATTAGAGTTTATTACAGAAGGGACTCAGCTCATAAGGATTGTGAGGGAAAAGCAAAGTCAGTAACAGAATGGCAGCAAATCTAAACAACATATCCAAGAGTGGTCAGGAAAAGCAGAGTCATACACTGTACATCCAGCAACACAAGGAAGCAGGCAAAAGAGAGGTCCAAAAATACAGAACAGTCGGCAACAGGTAACCAATAAAATGGGCAAGGCAAAGGCGACAGACAGTAATACAAAAACGGGTCAGAAACGAGGTAGAAAAAATATTAATTTGTATTTTATCTTATTAACTAATATTGAACTCTGTTTTGTGGCTCTGTTTTGAGAACAGAGTGCTCCTGCTCCTGATGCTGCTGTAGAGAAAAAGAGAGAGAGCTCTATCTTACACTC
The DNA here is from genome assembly GCF_023375975.1 of Astyanax mexicanus. Lineage (NCBI taxonomy): Eukaryota > Metazoa > Chordata > Actinopteri > Characiformes > Acestrorhamphidae > Astyanax > Astyanax mexicanus. The sequence continues at coordinate 131,259,948 of NC_064408.1, read as the reverse complement.
TGATCAAGGCATGTTGTGATGCTCAATCAAGAAATCACTTAAATAGAACCTGTCTAACAAAGCAAAGTAGACCAAAAGATACTCAAAAGTTAGACATTGTGTAAAAAGTAATTTTAAACAAATGAAGAAAGTAATTGAGATCTATCAGTCTGAAAAAGGTTCATTTCTAAAGCTTTGGGGCTCCATCGAACCACAGTGAGCTATTATTCACAAATGTTAAAAAAAAAGGGTTAACCCTTCCAGGAATGGCCAACCGACCAGAATTATTTCAAGAGAACAGCAAAGACTCATCCAAGACAACAACATCCAAAGAACTGCAGGCCTCACTTACCTCAGTTAAGGTCAGCGTTCATGACTCCATTTTGACCTACCAAGTACCAAGATTAAAGCCACTGCTGAGCTAAAAGAACATTAAGACTCCTCCCAATTTTACCAGAAATCATTTTTATGATCTTCAGCACGTTTGGGAAAATACTCTGTGGACTGACAAGACAAAAGTAGCACTTTTTGGAAGGTATGGGTCCCATTACATCTATCATGAAAGTAACACCAGTTTGGGGCTGTTTTGCTGCTTCAGGACCTGAAAAACCTGCTGTTATTAATGGAACCATGAATTCTGCTGTCTACCAAAAAGTCCCGAAGAACAATGTCCGCCCATCTGTCAGACAGAAAAATCAGTCAACAGCCAGAGAGGATAGCACGTACCAGAGTGAGGGACAGTCCGAAGGTCATACACGGTGTGGCAAAAAACAGAGAGGTAATCCAAAAATCAGAAACAATAAAAACAGTCCAGGAAATACACAGATCCAATAGCAGAGAGAGGGCAAAAATTAGAATAGAGGTAGAACAGTCCAGAGAGTCAAAACCAGAAGATCAAATAGGAACAATAGGAAAACGCTTAATGAAGGCTAACTAAACAATTACTTGGCACAGAGTGTACATAAAGGGGGTTTTTGTACTGTGGGAAATCAATATTCAGGGCTTCCGGTTGGTGGCATGTGATCATGATGCATGATGTCAGAGTGTGGAGTGTTCTGGGAAGAGTAGTTGGGAGACTGTAGATTGTCTGCAGCGCTGAATGTGGGAGAGACAGGAGCGCTTTTAGCACCAGGCCTGACATTGTGTTTGTATATTATACCTTTATTTTGATAAATTCTCTAATAAACATAAATGGAAATAGACATTACAAATGTAAGGCATTTTCTGTCATTTCATATTTCCACTGTATCAAAACTGTTTTACAGGATAATGTGTGTATTACATGTATTTTTAAGTAAAATCTTTTGTGGTCATTCTTGTTTTTCAGACTAACGTCATGCCATCTTGGAGTAGAGACATGTGAACATCTGCAATCAGTTTTAAAGCTTGAAAACTCCTCCCTGAAAGAGCTGGACCTCAGTAACAATGACCTGCAGGATTCAGGAGTGAAGCTGCTATCTGCTGGACTGAAAAGTTCACACTGTAAACTGCACATTCTCAGGTCAGTGTTTCTGTCACTTTATTCTAAACAGACTAAAGGGTAATAGATCAAATCAAATCAAATTTGATGGTATATCGCTTTTTACAACTGGTGGTGTCACAAAGCAGCATTACATAAACATGATCACAAGACAAAGAATCAGGCAAAACATTAAACATGAAAAACTACAGAATACAGAACCCCCAGTGAGCGAAGACAAGGAAAAACGCTCTCAAAGCTGCAGGAGGAGGAAGAAACCTTGGGAGGACCAAGACTCACATATAAGGGGGGACCATCCTACCTCTGATCAAATGGCTTTTAACTGAATTTTAAAAAATCTTTATACATCCACATAGCTCTAATATATTCAGGAGTATAGCAGTGCCACTAATAGAAGAAGTTAGAGTTTATGTAAGCTTGGATGTAATCAGTAGTGGAGAGTAAGATGGATGATGAACAGCTGATCTGTGGTGGGAGGTGGATGGAGAAGAGCTGACTTCAGAAACTCCATCAGTCTGGCCGGACAGGAGACACGAGAGCCTGAGGGTCCAACATCCATCCGTATCGGGTCAGACAGGTGGGCAGTCAGAGATGAAATTAGTTTTGATTGGATTTAGGAAGAACAGAAAATATGAAATATTATCAGAGGATGATTTCTCTAATGACTCTGGATCTGAATAAAACAGCCTAACTAAAGGGAGAGAGCCAGAAGGTAACATAGACATGGAGGCTCCCTAAAACACTGGCATCCACCCACTCCACCCTCCACAAACCTGAGTGACCGTGTGCAGTTGGAGAACAACAGCACCAGCATCTCAGTTTACCCACAATTCCCTCTGTCCATGAATCCCTGGATCTGCAGCCTTATCTAAAGGGAAAAACATTAATTACCAAAAGCTAAACTAAACAAGTAAGTTTTTAGCCTAGACTTAAAGATTGACTCTGTGTCTGAGTCCCGAACATATTCTGGGAGATTATTCCAGATTGGGGAACTTTATATGAGAAAGCTCTTCCTCTTGCAGAGCTCCTATAAATTTTAGGAACTACTAAGAAACCAGCACCATGAGATTGCGGTGGTCCATAAGAGGAGATGAGGTCTCCCAAATAAAAGAGCTCATTGTAGAGAGCCCGTGTAGGGCTTTATACGTTAACAGGAGAATTTTACAGTCAAAGTGGAATTTGACTGAAAGCCAGTGCAGTGCTGATAGTACTGAACTAAGATGCTCAAATTTTCTACTTTTGATAAATTTACTAGTTTTAAAAAGTTTTTTAGTTTTAGTAAGGACCCTGGCTGCAGCATTTTGAACTAGCTGAAGGTAACTTAAGTTACTTCAGGAACATCCTGACAGTAGCACATTACAATAGTCTAGCCTTGAGGTAATGAAGGCATGGACTAATTTTTCTACGTCAAGCAGGCTTTTCTGAGCCTGGCAATGATGCAGAGGTGTAGAAAAGCTGTTCTAGTAACATTTAGATATGTGTTTATCAAATTCTAGATCTGAATCTATGATAACGCCAAGATTTTTAGCCGCTGAACCAGGTGTGACGAAGTCGGCCAGATTTAGCATTAAGTCTGATTATTTATTTCTAGCAGGTCTGGGGCCTAATAGGAGACCTTCTGTTTTATCACTATTTTATAGGAGAAAGTTGTACTACATCCACGATTTCACATCTTTTACACAATCCTCAATTTTCTTATTCTCACTCTGTCATCAGGTTTGGCTGATATGAAGAGCTGCGTGTCATCCGCATAACAATAAAAAATTATCATGTTATCATGTCATGTTTTCTAATGACTTTGTCCAGTGGGAGCATATATGGTTGATTGAGTGAACGCTGGCGTGTTTGTCTGCCGCTGCTCTCCGTTTTTTTTTTTTTTTGTTTTTTTTATGTGAAAAAAATCTAAAAGAAACGATTTTATTCCACTTCACAATTAGTGTACTTTGTGTAGGTCTTTCACTTAAAATAGCAATAAAAATGTTTTATGTTTGTGGTTTTAAGGGGAGAGTGTGTGAATAATTTTGCAAACAACTGTATTTCACAGTTAAATGGTGTTTCTATTCTTTGCCTGTCAATTCAAACATTATCTTATATCAGAACACTATGCAGAACAGTTTGTGTTTGTATACTATACCTTTTTTGATCAATTCTCTTATAAATGGAAATGGAATTTACTCTGTATCAAAACTGTTTTACAGGATGATTTATACTGTTATTGAAAATTGTGTATTACATGTATTTTTAAGTAAACTCTGTTGTGTTCGTTCTTGTTTTTCAGACTAACTTCATGTCATCTAGGAGTAGAGACCTGTGAAAGTCTGGGATCAGTTTTAAAGCTGGAAAATCCCTTGAAAGAGCTGGACCTCAGTAACAATAACCTGCAGGATTCAGGAGTGGAGCTGCTCTCTGCTGGACTGAGGAGTTCACACTGTAAACTGCAGATTCTCAGGTCAGTGTTTCTGTCACTTTATTCTAAACAGACTAAAGTGTAATAGATGTCAGGGCTTAATTAAAATAAAAACATATGGTGGGTGCTGGGGTGATGAGGTCATGCCTCTGTATTTAAAGGTAATTGTCAATATTTTTACACAGTGATTTTGTTGTTTTTATCTACAGTTCCTGTCTTTAAATATTGGTCATGTCATTTTATCGGTAACTCTGTCTGATCTTAAAACCACAAGTAACACTTTGGCTACATAACACATAGGAAAATGTATCCCAAACTCTTTTTCCTTAGGTGTTATCTATCACTGAATCAGAAATGTTTAGCTGCAATATGAACCACTTCACAATGTGATATTAAAATTTAATACATATTCAATTTGTGACATTGCAACTCTATCTGAATTGCAAGATTGAAATTCAGGTGAGTAGAAGAGAAAACTATTGTTTTTTTCATAGTTTATGTTCCAGTAATGTATAAGACTTGTGTGGCAAACAAAGGCACAGAGCAAGGCTGCAGGAAAATAAAAATGTTAAAAATAAAGTTTAAAATAGGAACCAAATTAAAAGAATTATCTGTGGCTGAGTAACATCCTGTTTTTACAGCATGATCAATTAAATTCAGTTCAGGTCAAGAGGCTTTTATTGTCAATACATCTGGGTACATGTAGACGGTGCAACAAAATTTAGTTCCAGTGTAAACATGGTGCAACATGGAACAACAATGCAGTAGAAAAAATAAAGTGCAAACATGCATCGAGTGTGCAAGAAAAATTACGACACTAAAATAAATCCATTAAATACAGCCCACATGAGACAATTTAACAGACAGGACAGCAAATGAAATGTGTGTGGTGAAGATAAGGTGCAGAGATTTTACTGTGATTTTACTGTTTTATTCACATTTCCTGTTTTTTAATTTTGTCAATGTCTTTATCTGATATTTACAGAACCAGGTAACTTAGGCTACATAAGACATAGGAAAATCAGTTGCAAATATGTACCCCTTATAGGCAAAGAAAAGCATCACCGCACAGATGGTGTGCTTAGGGGGATGAGCAGTGTTACAAATAACACTTTGCATTTAGGCCAAAAAGGTCAACTTTTGTTTCATCTAACCCCAGCACCTTCTTGCACATGTTTGCTTTGTCTTTGACATGGACTGTGGCTACAAACTGCAAACATCAATGGTTTTCTTCTTGCCACTCTTCCATAAAGGGCAGATTTGTGGAGTGCAGGATTTATATTTGTCCTGTGGACAGATTCTCCATCCTGAGCTTGATTTCTGCAGCTCCTCCAGAGTGACTATGGGCCTCTTGGCTGCTTCTCTGACCAGTGCTCTCCTTGCTGCGTCTGTCAGTTTGAGTGGATGGCCAGGTCTTGGTGGGTTTGGTGTTGTAGATACTTTTTTCTATTCTGATTAATGAATTGAACAGTGCTTCTGGGTATGCTTAAAGCTTGGGTATGTTTTTTTATAGCCTAACCCTGCTTTAAACTTCTTGAGAATGCCATCTCTGATCTGTCTGGTGAATTCCTTTGTCTTCATAATGCTGTTTTGTTCATTATTGTTCTCTGACAAACTACTGAGGTGTATTTATACTGAGATTAAACTACACACAGTTGGATTAATTAATGATGTGACTTCTGAAGGCAATTGATTGTACTGAATTTTATTTAGGGATATCAGAATAAAGGGAGCTGAATACTTTTGCATAGAATTTTGATTACACTTCACAGTTACAGTCTACTTTGTTTAGGTCTATCATCTAAAATATCAATAAAAATGTTTTGTTTGTGTTTTTAAGGTGACAAATGTAAAAAAGGGGTTCAAGGGGTATGAATAGTTTTGCAAGCCACTGTTAAATGTTGTTTTCTATTCTTTGCCTGTCAATTTAAACATTATTTTAGATCAGAACACTATGCAGAACAGTTTGTGTTTGTATATTATACCTTTTTTGATAAATTCTCTAATAAACATAAATAGAAATAGACATTGCATATGTAAGGCATTTTCTGTAATTTCTTATTTACTCTGTATCAAAACAGTTTTACAAGATGATTTATACTGTTATTGAAAATTGTGTATTACACATATTTTAAGTAAAATCTGTTGTGTTCATTCTTGTTTTTCAGACTAACTTCATGTCATCTTGGAGTAGAGACCTGTAAAACTCTGGGATCAGTTTTTAAGCTGGAAAATCCCTTGATAGAACTGGACCTCAGTAACAATGACCTGCAGGATTCAGGAGTGGAGCTGCTCTCTGCTGGACTGAAGAGTTCACACTGTAAACTGCAGATTCTCAGGTCAGTGTTTCTGACACTTTATACTAAACAGATTAAAGGGTAATAGACGTCAGGGCTTAACAAAAAAGAAATGCATAGGGTTGGTGCTGGGTTAAGGAGGTTATGCCTCTGTCTTTTAAATATTGGTCATGTCATTGTATCTGTGACTCTATCTGACCACAACTAACACTTTGGTTACATAACACATAGGAAAATGTATCCCAAACTCTTTCCTTATAGATGTTATTTGTCACTGAATCACTGAATTTATTTTTAGTTCCAGTATAGACCACTTCACTATGTGGTATTGAAATTTGATATATATCCAATTTGTGGCATTGCAACTCTACCTGAATTGGCAGATTGAAGTTAAGGCGAGTAGATGAGAAAATGATAACAGTATTGAAAGTTGTTTACATAGTTTATGTTTTTGTCCAATAATGTATAAGGCTTGTGTTGCAGACATTTACTGTTTTTTAATAAAATGGCCCAACACAGGCACAGAGCATAGCTGCAGAAAAATAAAAAAGGTACAAAAAAAATTAAAGAAAGGAAATAAATGTAAAGAAGAGTCTGTGACTGAATAACACTTCATTTGTACAGCATGCCTAATTAAATTTAGTTCAGGTCAAGAGGCTTTTCTTATCAATACACCGGCCCTCCCGGAGATTGCTCTGCTTCTTAATAGCAGATGCAGCCAAAGAGGTGCCTAGATTGATCCTCCATTTGAAGCCAACAGGTACCTGCAACCATAGACATCCTGATATCTCAAAGGCAGGGCATTTTGGTGGAATGCTCCAAGAAAGCACAGATGGACAATCTACTCCGTGCAACGGAGCTAGCAGGTGTGAAGATCAAAGTGACACCGCACCCCTTTCTCAACAACAGCAAAGGTGTTATACGTACCAGGGAACTTGAAGGACTGGAAGACTCTGAAATAACTGAAGAGATGTCAATACAAGGAGTTACACATGTGAGATGAATTATTATCAAAAAATCCAACTACACTTTCAAGACTCATACATATATTTTGACTTTCAATAGGGCACATCTGCCTGAAAAAGTGGACATAGGCTACATAAAAACAACAGTTGATCCTTACATTCCAAACCCGCTCAGATGCTTCAAATGCCAAAAATTCAGACATGGAGCAACTAACTGCAACAGTGCTGCGATATGCAACAACTGCGGAGAACCTGAACATGGAATTGAGTGCCAGAAACCCCCAAAATGATTCTGTACTTCGAAGCTAGGAGACTTGTAGAACACACTCTGAACTTTTGTCCGGAGAAATCCTATGCAGCAGCAGTAAAGGCCACGTCAAACGTGGACACACAAACAGAATTAACATGGGTTTGTGGTGAAAAACCCTGTCCAATTTTATGTACAAAAGAAACAATTACCCACAAACAGAAAACAACTCCAGGCCACAAAGCTATGGACACAGAAACCAATAGTAAATCGAGGAAGAGTTCAGGCTCTCAAACTAAAACAAACCATCAACCCAACAAACAAAAAGTTGCACCAAATGAAGTAGAAATGCAAGACCCGAAACCAAGACGCCACAGAAGCTCATCACCCAGGGGTAAACCCAAAGACCAAGTGCGTGTTCTACCCACATGACGACTGACATTAATATTATACAGTAGAATTGCAGAGGCTTCAAGGCAAATCTTCTGGAACTTCTGGCGGCAATTGTGAATCCCATAGCCTTCTGTCTCCAGGAGACACAAATGGACGCACAAAATATTGCGACCTGCAAAAAGTATATTCTGTATCTATCACCAGGCCCGTCCACTTATCGACCAACAGGAGGGACAGCAATACTGATCCGGGACAATGTACTCCACAGTAAAATTACGATAAACTCTTAACATCCAAGCTACAGCTATTCGAGTGACCCTACATAAACCAATAACCTTGTGCTCGATGTACCTACCCCCAGAGATCCGTATACAACAGCAAGACTTGGACGCACTAATAAATCAACTCCCTCCTCCTGTCATCCTCATGGGAGATTTTAATGGACACAACACATTATGGGGGAGTAAAAAGACGGACAACAGAGGCAAGATGATTGAAGACCTTATAAATGCAAGAAGTTTATGTCTTTTAAACAATGGTGACAATACTTATTTGCACCCCGGACATGGAACTTACTCAGAACTTACTTAGACCTCACAATCTGTTCCCCGGACCTCTTCCTTGACACGACTTGGCAAGTTTGGGATGTTCAATGTGGAAGTGACCACTACCCACTAAAGATCAGTTTTGCATCCGAAGCAAGCCAACTAAAACCTTCAAAGTGGCAACTCAAAAGGGCCGATTGGCATGCCTTTCGTACTTCCTGTGAAGCACAATACAATATTTTTAATCTAAACGACAAACCTTCAATTGAATGGTTCACAAATACCCTCATAGACATAGCTGAACAAACAATACCCAAATCAAAAACAAAAACTACGAAACATTATAATCCATGGTTTAATGAAGACTGCAAAGCTGCTATTTGTAATAGGAAAAAAACAATCAAATATTTCAACAAACACCCCACTATGGATAACTTAATCAAAATAAAAATCAGCAGAGCTCAAGCTCGCAAAACAATAAGAGCAGCCAAAAGGTTTACGTGGGAAAACTTTGTTTCAAAACTGCAGATGAACTCTCCCTCAAAGGTCTGGAACATGATCAACAGCATGAAAAACAAAAACAGACATCCACAAATTCAACATCTACAATGCAAAGGAACTATAATAACAAAAGAAAAGGAAATAGCAGATGAACTTGCAAGATCCTTCACGAACAACTCTTCGATAGAAACATGCCTCCCGGAATTCCGGAAAATCTACTCACAACAACTCAAAAACCCACTCTCTTTTAACTCGGACAATCATGAACCCTACAACAGCCTCTTCTTATTGGAAGAACTACAACTTGCCATTAGTGCAGCAAACGATACAGCTGTAGGACCAGACCAAATACACTATCAGTTCTTAAAACACCTTCCGAATAGCACTTACCAAACCTTGCTAAATATAATCAATGAAATTTGGACAATGAGCAATATACCAACCAGTTGGAAGAAAGCAACTGTCATCCCTATTCCAAAGCCAGGAAAGGATCACACAGATCCAAATAACTACCAACCTATAGCACTTATGAGCTGCCTTTTTAAGACCATGGAAAGGATGATAAATCGACGACTTGTGTGGGTGCTGGAACAACACGGATTACTCAGCAGTTTTCAAAATGGTTTCAGACGTGGCCGAAGTACGATAGATCATCTAGTAAGAATTGAAGCATTCATCAGAAATGGATTTCTAAATAGACAGCACACCGTAGCAGTGTTTTTTGACCTTGAAAAGGCATATGACACCACATGGAAACAAGGCATCCTGGTTGATATGAAGAAAATGGGCCTCCGAGGACGACTGCCCATGTTTATTGCAAACTTCCTTACTGACAGACATTTCAAAGTTAAAATAAATGACACATACTCTGAAACTCGTACTCAGGAAATGGGTGTACCACAAGGTTGCATATTATCTGTAACCTTGTTCAACATCAAAATCAATCAAGTAACTGAAGTGAGCACACTGACATCATGTGCTCACTTTATGTTGATGATTTATGTATATGCTACAAAGGAAAATACATGCCAGCTATCGAACCAAAACTTCAACTTGCCATAAACAACATACTGCGGTGGACTACCCAAAATGGATTCAAGATCTCCAAACCTAAAACAACATGCAACCATTTCTGTCAACTACTATCACTTCACCCAGATCCCGTCTTGTATCTGGACGGAGTAGCCATTAAACTGGAGAATAAGACAAATTTTCTGGGGATATTCCTAGATCAAAAACTCTCCTTTAAACACCACATCCAGTACTTAAAAAACACATGCCATAAAACACTGAATATAATAAGAGTGCTAGCCAATACTAGATGGGGAGCAAACTTCCACCTGCTCCAGCCCCTTTATAAAGCTCTAATACAGTCCAGACTAGACTATGGTAGTATTATATACGGTGCAACCAGAACATCATAGCTACGCCCTATAAACACAATTCAACATCAAGGACTGAGAATGGCTTTAGGTGCATACAGAACATCTCCCGTAGACAGCTTATATGTGGAAGCAAATGAACCACCACTTCGTCTAAGACGACAAACAACGGCACTTAAATATGCTGTTAAACTCTATGGGTATAGATCAAACCCAGCCTACCAAGCTACGTTCAGGAATCACTTCGAAAATAAATATGAGGCCAGACCAATATGATCTGACCCCTAGGACTTTGAATCAAATCGGACCTGGAAGCCCTTGAGCTTCCCATGGATTTAATGAATCAGACTTGTTCGCTCATAGCCCCCTGGGAGTATACAACACCAAAAATTCTATTGAAACTGGCAGAAAAACTAAAGCAAAACACCCACCCGAATGACTACTACCAGATGTTCATTGAAACCAGAGGATGTTACCCACATCATATGACAGTCTACACAGATGGATCCAAAACTGAAACAAAAGTCATATCAGCAGTCACATCTGCAAACTACCAGCACAGTATACAGCTACCAAACTTCAGTTCCATATTCTCCGCAGAAGGATATGCACTTTTATTAGCCTTGGAATACATCCAAACAAGCAACCAGAAAAAATTATTATCCAAATCCTGCCTTAAAGCCTTGGAACACCCTGACACAGTCCACCCCATTGTTACTGAAATACTGAGACAAAGTACTACGAGATCAAGAATTCAACGTAGTCTACTGCTGGATCCCAAGCCATATTGGAATCCCTGGAAATGAACGAGTGGATTGAATTGCCTGAACATCCACTGCAGACAGAATCAGCACACGACCCATTCCACCCAGAGACAGCTTTCCAAAGATCTTCACATACTTCAAAAACAAATTTAATTTAAATTAATTTCATTTAACAAACTGTATGACATAGAGGACAAAGTTGGATGAACCTACACTAGAACGGACAGTCGTCTACACCAAACCATCCTTACAAAATGTAGAATCGGACACTCCAGGTTGGTGCACCAACATCTATTAACTAGAGAAGATGCTCCAACCTGTCATCTTTGTAAAGACAGACTTACTGTAAAACACATTTTAATGGACTACAAACCACTGCACTCAGACTGAGGTTTTTTTAAAGAAAGTGAGATGCCAAATGTGCTTAAAACTGCAGCACCTGGAAAAATCATACATTTTTTGACTTTTTTAAATATAAAACATCTTTTATAATTGTTTATATTATTTATTTATATTATTTATTATTATTTATGTTATATTTATATATAATTGTTTAAATATATATATATATATATATATATATATTTTTTTTTTCTTTTTTTATTCTTTTTTTTAATGACACAGTTTGAAGAATTGACTTAAGTACCGCCGTAAAAATGGCGTTAAAAACCTACTCAATCAAACTAACAATACATCCGAGTCCAGGTACAGAGTGCATGGTGCAACATGAAACAACAATACAGTAGACAACATAAAGTGCAAAACATGCATCAAGTGTGCAAGGAAGAACTATGACAATAAAATAAATAAAACAATAAATACAGCACACATAAGATAATTTAAAAGACAGGACAGTAAAGTACCAATAAGATACAAATGAAATGTGAGTGGTGAAGGAAATGCCATACTAACTGGCCTCCGAGCCTGTGTAGTAAAACCACTCCAGATAATCCAGCATGCAGCAGCACGTCTGGTCTTCAACCAGCCAAAACAGGCACACGTCGCCCCACTGCTCATTGAGCTTTATTGGCTACCAGTTGCTGCTCGTATCAAATTCAAAGCTCTTACAATTGCCTACAAGGTGATGACAGAACAGGCTCCTTCCTACCTGCACTCACTCCCAAGGCTTATGCTACCTCCCGGCCGCTGCGCTCCTCCAATGAACGTCGCCTCGCTTTACAAAACATTCACACAAAGCAATCCAGACTGTTCTCATACAGAGTTCCCCAATGGTGGATCAAACTACCTTCTACTGCCAGATCAGGAGCACCCGTCGCTATCTAGAAACTCTATAGGAAAATCGGTCACAAACCTGTTCCCCTTATAGGAAAATGTGTGTGGAAGTGTGAATGGCAAAAGCACACTGAATCAGAAATTTGTATTTAGGCCACTTTCCCAAAGCTATTTTAACATAACCTTTTTGGCATTTAGTAGATGTACTCACATGAAAAGTCCATGATGAATTGCACAACTCTTATCAGAATGTAATGTCAGCCAGTCATCCTTTGTACAGACTTTTCATACCAATAAGTGGCACCCCTTTTTTGCTGTGTGCAAAAAATTCAGAGTTTACCAAGATATTTATGTCAAAACACAAAAGGCGAAGCTTCTACTGAAGGTCTGAGAACATCAACCAATAAACAGATAACTCTCTGTCTCCAGTCATCTTTAGGATGTTCACACAAATATCTACCAAAGATTTTTTTATTTAGGCACATGATAATCACAAGTGTTTGGAAAAAAAATATTTCTTGCAGATGCTCCCAATCAGGTTTTTTGCTCTGTAGCAAAATACAGGATTAATCACTCTAATTTCCAAAGATTTAACCCAGTTAAAGAATATAATCTGTCTCTCAGAAGTGGATGAGCTGCATGTCCAAGTTGGTGACAGCAAAATGGATTAGCCTGGACTGGAGCTCTCTGTTTATTTGTTAATTTTTTTTTGACTAGTATTTTGTGTTGTTCCTTTAACCCTGATCTTGTAATTACATTACTCTCTACATTTTCTAGAACTTTTCTCTCCAGTACAATCCAAAACAGGATGAACAATAGTTATTTTAGTGCTCTTGGAAAGCTTTGTTTTCTTTCTAAATGTAGCATATTAACATGGTTGATTTAGCTGACTGAAATTCCACTTATGAAGGTTATATGATAATGCCGCAAATCTGAAGGATGAACTTGAGTGACTGCTTAAAAGAGAGCGAAGAATAAAGTATTATTATGTGAAATCTCGTATTTCTAGCTACTGAGCTTCCCTTTACAGTCAGGAAATCTAATTTACTTTTGAATCACCACTAAAAATAAAAAAAATGTTTTAATAACCTACATGGACATATTATACACATACATTTGTGGATAAGATAATGTAAAGTAGTAAGTCCCAGTAAGAAGTAATACCACAAAATTATACAATAATGTGACTGGGTTTTACAGAGTAAAAAATCTCTTCAAAACGTATTCTTATTTTATAGTATGTAATGCCAATGATATCCACTGGAAATGTCATAGATGGACATTTTTTTCTGAAAGCAGAAGGAAAAATACGTGTATTTTCATGGTGCAGCTTAAAGAAGTTGAAGAAAGATAAGTCCATAACTACAAGTCCATGAACATACAAGGCCAGACAGTCCTTTTTTTAACATCATTAATAAAAACCGTGATCAGCACCCATATTTATTAACACTTGACCATCTTATAAAGCCCCCCAAAATTACTGACCCTAAATTTCTGTAAGTTAACAAATGCAATGAATTTGCTACCTATTTTTACTGAAACCTCAGTTACACCAAATAAGGTTTGCTCTGATGCTACCTTTTGTCAGCACATCACTGACAAAACTCATAAGTAAATTGTGTTAGGCCTAAAGTAATAATCCTTCTGCCTTGCTCCCCTACCAGCATTTCTTAAATATTTTTTTAAATGTCTAATAAGGGCTATTGTGCTAAAAGGCTAATTATCCTTGAGTATTTTATCAGGGTCTTTGATGACAGCAGTTTGTAATCAAAGAATAATCAAGATCCAGCTCCTCTAAAAAACTATAGATCCATCTCTAACCTCCTTTTACAGGTATAATTATTGAAAATGTCGTGCTCACTCAGCTCAGCCAGTTTCTAACTGCTTTGATAAATTCCAATCAGGATTTCTTCTAAATCGTAGAACAGAAACTGCAGTAGTAAAAGTTCTAAATTACATTCGCCTAAACTCAGACTCGCTTTTGGACCTCCTCTTTCTCAGTCTGCCACCATCACTCTTTCTCTCTCTGTTAATAACTAACTCTAATTTTCTCTCTCTCTAGATTATCTGGTTGTATGATCACAGAAAAGGGCTGTTCTTCTCTGGCTTCAGCTCTGAGTTCAAATTTGTCCCACCTGAAAGAGCTGGATCTGACCTACAACCACCCTCAGCTCAGGAGAGAAGCTGCTTTCTGCCAGACGGGAGGATCCACACTGCTCACTGGAGACACTCAGGTATTAAATTTGTATTAGGTATACTGTTACTGTATACTGTTAGTTTATTCTTGGAAACCATTAAAGATTAAATGAAGTGATGATGAAGTTACAAAAGTGAAGGACCAATTTGTAAATAACTTTTAGTGGTAAATGATAAAATGATAAGGATGTATCATCAGATATTACGGAAACGTGTTGAGTGAAAGCACTGGCAGCTCTTGTCAGCTGGGCTGTAGACCGAACGTTTCTATTTGAAGTGTGCACTTCATCCCGGAGTTTTGTGTCAGTTTTTTTCTTTGTCTCCGCCTGCTGCTCATTCCCCAACACTTACCCCACCCCTGAAGTTGCCAGTACGATACACAACAGCGAGCAATTGGTTGCAGAGTACAGAGTTGCAGAGCTGGTTCAGCTGAAATCTCAGCTGCTACACAGCTTAAAAAGCCTCAGCATGTCTCAAAAATGCTCAGTGACCAAAGAAGGTATATAACAAGAGTGAATATTGGCAGTGAGTTTGAAAGGTGGAGACTTAGATGTGTGTGTGTGTGTGTGTGTGTTTAGAATGGAACATGGAGGCGAGATCAGAATCAAACCTGGATTAAAGAAATGTAAGTTTTCTCTCTCACTACATACTGTATGCACACACATACTACATACACAGTTTCAGACTAGACTATACACACACATTACACAAACTTCACACACACACTCTCTCTGTATCAGTGTAATGTGTGTGTGTAATGTGTGTGTAATGTTTGTAATTTGGGTGTAGTGTGTGTGCATTCTGTGTAATGTGTGTGTACAATGTGTGTGTATGTTTGTAATTTGTGTGTAATTTGTGTTTAGTGGTGGTGCATTGTGTGTAATGTGTGTGTGTGTAGTGTGTGTAATGTGCGTATAATCTATGTTCTTGTTTTCAGACGGCTGTGATTTCACACTGGATCCAAACACAGTAAACCCTGATCTCTTTCTGAGTGAGGAGAACAGGAGGGTGGAGTTTAGCAGATGGGAGCTGCAGTCGTATCCTGATCATCCAGAGAGGTTTGAATGGTGGGAGCAAGTTCTGAGTGAAGAGAGAGTAACTGGACGCAGTTACTGGGAGGCTGAGTGGAGCGGGAGAGGAGGAGCTGAAATAGCTCTGAGTTATAAAACCATCAGCAGGAAAGGAGGAGAATCAGACTGTCGGTTTGGAGAGAATAGAAACTCCTGGTGTCTGATCTGCTATAATAACGAGTTCTCTGTTCATCATAATAGGAACAGAACTGATCTCCCCACTCCTCCCTCCGGCTGTAGGAGAGTAGGAGTCTATGTGGACTGTCCCTCCGGCACTCTGTCTTTCTACAGAGTCTCCTCTGATACACCCTCACACACTCTCACACACTTACAAACATTCTACACCACCTTCACTCAGCCCCTCTATGCAGGGATTAGAGTTTATGGTTCACGCTCCTCAGTGACTCTGTGTAAAATAGAATAACCCTGTGTGTGTGTAAAGTGTGTATGCGTAAGTGTATTATTCTTTGTGTTTGTGTATCTGTGTGTGTGTGTGGGGGGGGGTTGTGTGTGTGTACTGTGTGTGTACTGTGTGTGTACTGTGTGTGTAAAGTGTGTGCATGTGTGTATAGTGAGTGTGTGGGGTGGTTGTGTGTATCTTGTGTATGTTTGTGTGTGTGTTTGTGTGTGTATGTGTATGTGTGTGTGAGTGTCAGCCACTGCTGTGGGTTAAATTTTAAACGTTAATTTTTATACGTTTTTCTATTATTGTCTTTTGTTCTGCTTCATTTTGTTCTCTCCTTTCTTTCATCTCTTCTTTATCTGTATATGATATACTGTATTTTACATTCTTTAAATAAAAAACCTTATTACTCTACCATACAGCACACTGTTAGTGATTACTGTAATAATACAGGGATAAACACAGGACTTTTCAAACATAATGAAAGTGGTGAGATGCTATAATTTAATATTTGATTTTTTCAAAAAGTAAAAAGGAAAATACAAATAATGAAGCCACTGTTGCTAATGCTGCTTTAGGTGGACTGGATGACGTTCACTGTAAAAGAATTTGTAGCACCGGGGTTGATATCTGGCTTACACATCTTAGAAAAAATGTCAGATATAACACAATAGTAACATGTCCGACCAGAACATGACAAAACCATTTCAAGAACATCTTTATAACAACACCTATTACAAGATTATCAACACTTGGATAAAATGAATCTGTTCTGTCTGTACTTAAATGTAAACAGTGATGGACCTTAAACGTTTTGCAGTGCATGATTCCACTCTTCTTCTGAAAGTTCTAATCCAGGTTCTTCCTTCCAGACAGCTCTTACATTATCTGAGGTCCTGATGTTTATGAGACCCTATGAGTGAAAGGGAACTCATTATCAACAAAAAATTTACAGAAGATAGACTGAGAATGCTCAATTTTAACATATGTTGGTAAGTTCTCAAAAGTCGCTGCATCTTGAGAAAAAAACACTAAACAAGCAGAGCTGACATATTAAATTGTGTTCTTCATAGAACGGTTATTACCGCTGGTGAGCGGTTGTCATGGTTACAGTGGAAAGTGACTGCAGTAAAGTCACTGTAGTAAACACATTGCCGTTTCCTTTTAGTTAAGTGAATCATGTAAAGTATTTTATTTAATTAACACACTTATATGATTCGCTTGGGTGAGAGAAAATCTCTTAAGGTTTAAATTGAAAGAGTTTTATACAACCAGGCACTGGACACTGAACAATAGCAACCAATCAGCTTGCTTCTTACACTGCAGGTGGAGGATGTAGAGACCTACACAAGCATGGTAGCTGGAACAAACTAAACAATCCCGTTTTTTTGTGGATTGCGGAGGTGAACAATGTGTAGTTTAGATTAGTTTAGATTTTCCCTGTTCAAACAGAGAGGATATATTTGTAGGGAGATGTGTAAAACTCTGGGATCAGTTTTAAAGCTGGAAAACTCCTCCCTGAAAGAGCTGGACCTCAGTAACAATGACCTGCAGGATTCAGGAGTGGAGCTGCTCTCTGCTGGACTGAAGAGTTCACACTGTAAACTGCAGATTCTCAGGTCAGTTTTCCTGTCACTTAATTTTGAAATGATTAATAAACCTTAAATTCAGAGCTTTGCCAATATAAAGGTTTTGTTACCATGATGAAGGTGAACACATGGTTCAGAGTTCAGTAGGGGTGTGACAAGTTCTCGCGGCACGAGATCTTGCGAGATTACAACGTGAAGATATTTCTCGTCAAGCTTAAACCCGTCTCGTGGGGACAAAAAACAGTTTAGTGTGGACTTTTTAAGAGGGATCTGGTAACACATTAGCGATAGCAGAAGAAGAGTTAAATTCGGTCATTTGCAAAGAAGATGCTTCTGCTACTTTTAAGTTGTATGTCTGTTACCATTTATTGTTTCCACTGGAAAGCCAAAATGCAGCCAAGTGACCAACAAGACACAAACCATATGTAAATACTGTAAGTAAATCATACATTTGACTGTTTCATAGGCAGTTGTACTAATCCCTTAGCTCTGTACTGTATTTAAAAAAAATGTTTTGTCTCTGTTTGCACTTCAAGCATATTCTTAATATGTCTGGTTATGGTTATGCATACTTAAATTACAAGAGATTTAGGAGACAGAAAATCATAAACCATAGGCTTAATGTGACTGGTTGTGGTTTGCACTTATTGTTTGCACTATATATATTTTATAGAAACATTTATTTTTTATTTTTTTATTCTTATTTCTGTTTCTTATAGAATCAATGTGTGATAGAAACCAGTCTGTTAGGTTTGCGTTATATGATTTTGTCAAATCATGCCAAATGTCAAAGCCATTTTTTATTTTTGACGTTTTCTTTAAAATTTTATTTTTAAATCTCGTCTCATCTCGTTCTCTTTAACCCAGTATCATGTCTTGTCTTGTCTTGTGATATTCAGGTCTCGTCACACCCCTAGAGTTCAGTTTTGTCTGAGCTGACAAAGTTTCTAAAAAGGGTTATAGATAACAGAATTATTATTTAAAATAATATTTATTTTATTATTAGACAGTTGTACCAACTGTTCGTAGACCATGGTAAACATGGTAAAAGAAATGGTAAACATGGTAAACATGGTCTATATTTAAGGGTTCATGTCAGTGTTTGTATAAAGTGATTTTAATGCTTTATGTACATTTCCTCTCTTTTAACCCTTTCCATGCTATTTTATTCATGTCTTTATCTAACATTGGCACCTCTGCACTTACTATGTCTACATTCTTACCCAGAATAATAATGGTAAAGAGTCAGAATGTAACAGTTTTTTTGTGAATTGTTGCATGATGTTTTGAATAACAGTTTATCTAACTTCTTATTAGTAGTATTCTTAGGTAAATTATGCTGTGCTTTTCTCCTTTTGTACATTAACTTTGTTTAATCTTGGAGTAAAGAAGTGTGAAAGTCTGGGATTAGTTTTAAAACTGGAAAATCCCTCCTTGGAAGAGCTGGACCTCATTAACAATAACCCGTAGGGTTTAAGAGTGGAGCTGCTCTCTGCTGGACTGAAGAGTTCACACTGTAAACTGCAGATTCTCAGGCCAGTGTGTTTCTGAATGTTCATTTTAGAAGAATTAATGTTTTGATTTTCAAAGCCTTATCCCCCCTATAGTTCTATAGTTCAATCTACCACAAGATTGAACGATATGCCATACCCTGTGGATATCGCTTGATTGGGGCCAATTTCATCCTACAACATCCTAATGACCTTAAACACACCTCCAAATTGTGTCGCAATATTTCAGAAATAAGGAGTTGGCCTGAATTCTGACTATAACGGGGCCCTATTTTAACGATGTAAAGCGCACTAGGTATTTGCGCTTTGCACAGATGGATTTGGGGGCATGTCCTGTGTCTTTGGTATCGTAGTGGCGGGAAATATACGCCTTGTGCAGCTCCAATGGCTCAAAGGGCGTGTTTTAATTCCCTTAATTATTCATGGGTGTGTTTTAGGCATAACATGAAATAAACCAATCATTGTGTCTGTAGTCATTACCTTTAAGACGCAGGTGCATGCTGACTTCTGTGCATTCCTATCTTAGGAGCACAGAGACAGTGACTGCACCCTCATGCCGTGAAGATACACCAGCAGCTCATATAAGGGAAGAGTAATGTTATTTTGTTCTCTATTCTGTTTATTGTTTATGTAAAAACTGAGTTTTTAACACTGAACATTAATCAAGCAATCAACCATCATTTACACTGAAGGGGGACCCTCATTAACAATGCAGCTGAGCATTTACAGTTTAAAAGAGCTAAAAAATATTTGTTAAAAATTTGAAATAAAAACTGACATTTACTATAGACGAATAAAATATATATATACGTAATAAAGGAAAAATAGGACATAAAAAGATCACAAAAATGATACATAAAAAATAAAGAATTTATATCTTATGAAGAAAAAAATAACAGTAGTGAGAGTAAAGTAAAATTAAAAGAATGATAAATTATAAAATTTATATCAATAAACCAAGAACATGGGAATCATGGAATATATATATTCCATGATATATATATATATATATATATATATATATATATATATATATATATATATATATATATATATATAATTTGATCAATAAAATAATAAAAATTTTTAAAATGGATAAAAAAAATAATTTAAATTAAAAACTCATTTAAAACAATCATAGGCTTTCAGAATAATAAAAGTTTCAGTTTCAAATAATTGAACTGAGTTTATATTATTTGTAGCCTCTCTCTGAATTCCGCACTGCAAAAGAGCGCGAGAGAGAGAGAGTGAGAGAGAGGGAGGCGCAGCGCGTTTTGCCTGATTTCTCTTGATTTAATATCATAAATATGTGGCTTTAATAGTGAATTTGATACCGTGCATTTTACTACACTTGATACGACCTTGTTTATTAAAACGTTTTTAAGAAAAATCGCAATGCCATGCTTCGCTTTCAAACTCCGCTACACATGCCTGTGGCATTTTGGAGCACTGGACAATATTTTAGTTAATAAATTAATATATTTAATATTTTAATAAATTCAGAAACGAATGCTAACATATAGCTTTATATTTCTGTGTATTTCGAATGTTTTAAGTTTTATAAAATTGACGGGCAGCACCAGACGCCAGCGTGATGCTTTATTTTTTAGATATAAAAAAATAATAATAAATGTGAATTTCAGTTACATAATAGTGAAGTGAAATTTAATACATTTATGTTCAGTCGAAGTGCTCTGCTGTTTTAATTATTTGTTTCTAAAACTCCAGCATTTGAGTGAGAATAAGCATCTGTTAAAATTCTCAAACAGCAGAATGTCTTTAACTGCTATATTAAGCTACAGTTATTAAGTCTGTGTACTGAATATAAATATAAATCTGTCAGAAATAAATATAACTAATAATAACTTATAGTTTCTGTGCAGATTTTTAAGTATATTTTATTTTTATAGTTGACTGCTAAAGCCTCGGGGCTAGTTGTTTTTTGCTAAAGGTGAAGGTGGGAAAAAAGTGATGGTGTGTGGTATAGTGAATCGGGAGCACAGTGCGAGTGGTAATCGTGATCCTTGCTGCTCCAATGACTGTTGAATTTAGATGTCCCTTCACCAGAAATGTACCTGAACACACATCATTTCCAGATCACCACGCCCATCGTTGTTAATATATTCCAAAGGGAGGCGTGCGCAAGGCGTAAAAATAGATTGTTGATGGGGTGTACAATGGCAAAAAATAAATACTTTTACTCTGACGACGTCTGCATGTCCTGTTTATTTGCTTTATTTCGTAATCTTAAGTGTTTCCATTGAAAGCAAGACAAATTCACTGTGACGTGAGTGTGGTTTCTCAGAAATTATCATGTGACTAAAATAATATAAAAACCTTCATAAGTGGAAGTGAAATCGACCACAGTAGCCCTGCCCTTTGCTGAGCTTTGCGTTTAGTTTCTGCAGCAGGTTTAGTTCCTCTTTTATGTATTTTTTTCTCTTTGCTCCACACTTTATTTAACTCAATTACTATAGAGATAAAATTCATTTAAAACGTGCAGTTCACAGAAACATTACAATTCAAGTGAAACATATATTCTAAAATATCTATAAAAATCACTACCCTGTCCATAGGAGCATCAGACCAGACCCAATCAATACAAATCAGTCAGTGTTACTGCTAGAGAAGATCAGAAAAAGATCTCCAGCACTGGATACTAAACTAAGATTTCATATCTGTTTGGAAACTCTGTAAAAAGTAACACTTGAAGTCAGGGCTTCCACCTTAACTTTCTTAGTTAATTTAAAAACAACAATGCTAATGTTTTATGAGTTCAGAAATCAATCTTTGGTGAAACTACCCTTTTTTTACAGCTTTCATGCAGACCTTATTCCACTCCTGGCATTTAAACTCAAGCAGTTCAGCTTTGTTCAATGACTTGTGACCAACTACCATGTTACATGATAATATTCAGAGTTTTTTTAATGGGGTTCAATTCTGGAGATCGACCAACTTATTTTATTGTCAGTCAGCAACCTCAGGACGACATCAAGTAACCTATAAAAAGAATGGCAAATGGCACCTGGGATAAAGTGCATGGAAATTACAGTTAACCAATCAATCTCTTAAAGGCAGGATTCCCTCGAAAAAGGATCATCTTCAATGAGAAGCAAAGAAGAACCACGCTGAAGTTTGCAAAAGATCATAAGAATTAGACTAAAGGACTGGAGTAAAAATATTTTTGCTGATGAGTCCAATTTTTAGCTTTGCTCAAACACCTGGCCATCAAATGTTAATGAGGTGTATGAGGTGTACTGCAGAGGTGTACTTTCACCCACTGTAAAATGCAGTGGAGATGATCTGGAGATGCTACAGCAAGGCACATGAATCAAGCCGCATACAAGATTATCCTGGAAGAAAACTTGCTTCCTTCTGCTCTGGGAATGTTACCCAACTGCTAGGACTGCTTTTTTTCAGCAGGACAATGTTCAATTCCACACAGATAGATCAATAAAGGTGTGGATGAAGGAACACCAGATCAAGACCCTGTCATGGGCAGCCCAATCTCCAGACCTGAACCCCATTAAAAACCTCTGGAATAAAATCAAGAGGAAGATGGATGATCAAAAGCCATCAAACCACCAAACTGAACTGCTTGAATTTCTACACCAGGAGTAAAGGCATAATGTCACCCAAAAGCAGTGTGTAAGACTGGTGGAGGAGAACATGATGCCAAGATGCATGAAAACTGGGATTAAAAACAGGGTTATTCCACCAAATATTAATTTTAAACCTTTCCTTAAAAAAAACCTTAGTATTGTTGTTATTTTTAAAGGAATGTAACCTGTTTTTTGTGTTATTTGAGGTTTGAAAGCATTATTTTGTCCATTTCTCATTTACTACAAATAAATGCTCTAAATTACAAATTACAACAATTTTTTTTTATAATTATTTCTTTTCATATTTTAAAATCTGATACATACATGTTCTCTTTACAAATGTATTTATTTATTGGCTATCTGTTAATCCATTAGTGTGTAGTCATTCCCCACGGGCTGCTGCTGCTTCTCTTGGGAATATATATGTGTTAAATAACAGTGAACTGCCTGGCTTCAGTGTTGAACTAATATCAAACTCTCTGAATTCACACTGCATCTGTGGGCTTCCTGTATGTAGCTGTGTCTCAGTTTGTGTTGTGAAACTCTTTCCTGTTACGTAGATCTGTTTGCTCTTTTTACTCATCAGTTTTATAACGGAGTACAGGAGTTTAGAAGCTGAGGACTAAAAGCTCATGGACTGATACAGCTCTGCTCACAGCAGGTAAGATCATTTCATTTAATTACACGCTTTTTTTTTACTCTTTCTCTCTGGATTCTACAGGATACATGAACAATGTCTTTTAATCTAAACTTTCTGACCTTTTATTTTAACACTCCATTGCTGCAGTTTCAATAGGTACACTGAATGTTTAGGGGGTGCAGGTGGAATTGGGGAGGGTGGGGGTGGTCAGAAGTCATGGCGGACAGTCTTTATCAGCAGCAGAACTACAGCAGATCTCACGGTGTTGCCCTTATAAAAAGAATAAAAGTAGAAACTGTTCTGATATTATAGCATTAAACTGCCTAAATATGAGCTAGATTAACAGCTGTGACATAACAGCTAGATTACTATTAAGATAAATGTCAAATTATAAGCACTGAGTTCTGTATATTATTTATTTTAGAGGAAATTATATCAAAACGATAAAAAAAATTAAACCTAATATTTAAATGGTATGATTAGGAGCTTCTCTCTCAGCAGAAGCTCTTCCTCCAGTGAAATTCCCCTCATCATCACCATCAGCATGCGGTTCCTCATCAGGTTCAGTCTCCACCTCCACCTTTTCTTTGTACGCGTTTAGTCTAATGGAATTACGCTTTACCAATAGATAAAGGACTGCGTTAGCGCCCCCTGCTGCTGTTTGTTGTTCCACTTTAAATGTTGGTTATTGAACAGGGCTGATGGTTGTAGGCTGTTCTATAGCACTAATAATAAAGTTCTCAGCTTTTATTAACTTCTTTACTTTCAATAGCACAGAAATTTGTATCCCCACGCAACAACACAGTCACACCATCACATACTGATCTGAATCACACTTCTGTACATTCATATTTCTGTATAGACTTACTATCCTACATTTACTCTCCTGAGCATGCGGGCTAATTGGGCTATTGCTAATGTTTGAGTGTTTTATCCGTTTGAACATTAAATATATTGTTTTTGTAGTGAATTCAATTGAATATAAGTTGAAAAGGACTTGCAAATCCTCTTTTTTTGTTTTTACACAACGTCTCATCTTCACTGGAATTGGGGTTGTAGATGAGATAAAGCTGATCATGTTGACGAGTCTCTCAGTTCTCTGTG
The DNA here is from genome assembly GCF_023375975.1 of Astyanax mexicanus. Classification (NCBI taxonomy): domain Eukaryota; kingdom Metazoa; phylum Chordata; class Actinopteri; order Characiformes; family Acestrorhamphidae; genus Astyanax; species Astyanax mexicanus. The sequence goes on along the minus strand of NC_064408.1, from coordinate 131,235,640 downwards.
TTTATGGATGATCTGTTTACAGAGGGACACGTATCCCGTCTCCAGCTGTGAGTTTATGAGGTGGAATTCTTCATAATGGGGGGTAAAAACTGCAAGTGTGCAGAAGAAGCTTCTGACCCAGAGTGAGTAGCTTTACATAACATCCCTCAATACTCAGACTTTACTCCACACTTTACTCCACACTTTACTCTCATTATGGATCATCATGAGGATCTGTTTTCACTGTCATCTTCAATTAATTCAGTTTATGTTTACTGTCCTTTTTACAATCAGTGAGTTCCATATTATCAGATTGAGGGATTTTGTAGATAGATGAAAGATACTTTATTGATCTCGAAGGAAATTTAGCAATTGTGCATTGTGTACAGGGATATTCTCTCTGGCCAATCAGTGCTCAAGGTTTCTGCAAGGACTCTGCCCAGAGGAAGCTGTTGGTGGATTACTCTTAGTGCAGCAGTGATACTGAGGTTTAAAAACTCCAGCAGCACTGCTGTATCTGATACACTCACTGTACCACCAGCTCAACACACACTAACACCTCATACACCACCACCATGCTAATCACTGCTAATCACTGCTGTATCTGATCCACTCACTGTACCACCAGCTCAACACACACTAACACCTTATACACCACCACTATGCTAATCAGTGCTAATCACTGCTGTATCTGATCCACTCACTGTACCACCAGCTCAACACTCACTAACACCTCATACACCACCACCATGCTAATCAGTGCTAATCACTGCTGTATCTGATCCACTTATTGTACCACCAGCTCAACACACACTAACACCTCATACACCACCATGCTAATCACTGCTAATCACTACTGTATCTGATCCACTCACTGTACCACCAGCTCAACACTCACTAACACCTCATACACCACCACCATGCTAATCACTGCTGTATCTGATCCACTCACTGTACCAGCTCAACACTCACTAACACCTCATACACCACCACCATGCTAATAACTGCTGTATCTGATCCACTCACTGTACCACCAGCTCAAAACTCACTAACACCTCATACACCACCACCATGCTAATAACTGCTGTATCTGATCCACTCACTGTACCACCAGCTCAACACACACTAACACCTCATACACCACCACCATGCTAATAACTGCTGTATCTGATCCACTCACTGTACCACCAGCTCAACACTCACTAGCACCTCATACACCACCACCATGCTAATAACTGCTGTATCTGATCCACTCACTGTACCACCAGCTCAACACACACTAACACCTCATACACCACCACCATGCTAATAACTGCTGTATCTGATCCACTCACTGTACCACCAGCTCAACACACACTAACACCTCATACACCACCACCATGCTAATCAGTGCTAATCACTGCTGTATCTGATCCACTCACTGTACCACCAGCTCAACACACACTAACACCTCATACACCACCATGCTAATCAGTGCTAATCACTGCTGTATCTGATCCACTCACTGTACCACCAGCTCAACACTCACTAACACCTCATACACCACCACCATGCTAATCAGTGCTAATCACTGCTGTATCTGATCCACTCACTGTACCACCAGCTCAACACACACTAACACCTCATACACCACCACCATGCTAATAACTGCTGTATCTGATCCACTCACTGTACCACCAGCTCAACACTCACTAACACCTCATACACCACCACCATGCTAATCAGTGCTAATCACTGCTGTATCTGATCCACTCACTGTACCACCAGCTCAACACACACTAACACCTCATACACCACCACCATGCTAATCACTGCTGTATCTGATCCACTCACTGTACCACCAGCTCAACACTCACTAACACCTCATACACCACCAACGTGCTAATCACTGCTAATCACTGCTGTATCTGATCCATTCACTGTACCACCAGCTCAACACACACTAACACCTCATACACCACCACCATGCTAATAACTGCTGTATCTGATCCACTCACTGTACCACCAGCTCAACACACACTAACACCTCATACACCACCACCATGCTAATAACTGCTGTATCTGATCCATTCACTGTACCAGCTCAACACTCACTAACACCTCATACACCACCAACGTGCTAATCACTGCTAATCACTGCTGTATCTGATCCACTCACTGTACCACCAGCTCAACACTCACTAACACCTCATACACCACCACCATGCTAATCACTGCTGTATCTGATCCACTCACTGTACCACCAGCTCAACACTCACTAACACCTCACACACCACCACCATGCTAATCAGTGCTAATCACTGCTGTATCTGATCCACTCACTGTACCAGCTCAACACTCACTAACACCTCATACACCACCAACATGATAATCACTGCTAATCACTGCTGTATCTGATCCACTCACTGTACCAGCTCAACACTCACTAACACCTCATACACCACCACCATGCTAACCACTGCTAATCACTGCTGTATCTGATCCACTAACTGTACCACCAGCTCAACACTCACTAACACCTCATACACCACCACCATGCTAATCAGTGCTAATCACTGCTGTATCTGATCCACTCACTGTACCACCAGCTCAACACTCACTAACACCTCATACACCACCACCATGCTAATCACTGCTGTATCTGATCCACTCACTGTACCACCAGCTCAACACTCACTAACACCTCATACACCACCACCATGCTAATCACTGCTGTATCTGATCCACTAACTGTACCACCAGCTCAACACTCACTAACACCTCATACACCACCACCATGCTAATCACTGCTAATCACTGCTGTATCTGATCCACTCACTGTACCACCAGCTCAACACTCACTAACACCTCATACACCACCACCATGCTAATCAGTGCTAATCACTGCTGTATCTGATCCACTCACTGTACCAGCTCAACACTCACTAACACCTCATACACCACCATGCTAATAACTGCTAATCACTGCTGTATCTGATCCACTCACTGTACCACCAGCTCAACACACACTAACACCTCATACACCACCACCATGCTAACCACTGCTAATCACTGCTGTATCTGATCCACTCACTGTACCACCAGCTCAACACTCACTAACACCTCATACACCACCACCATGCTAATCAGTGCTAATCACTGCTGTATCTGATCCACTCACTGTACCAGCTCAACACTCACTAACACCTCATACACCACCATGCTAATAACTGCTAATCACTGCTGTATCTGATCCACTCACTGTACCACCAGCTCAACACACACTAACACCTCATACACCACCACCATGCTAATCACTGCTAATCACTGCTGTATCTGATCCACTCACACACCAACACACAATCCAATATAGTTATAATATAAAATTAAATTAAACAAATATTTCCACCCTATCATTATGTACTCGGTATCCTATGATGGAAAAGTGAAAACTGATTTATTTATTTTTCCACAAATTTATTAAGACAGAAAAACAAAACCTTGCATGCACGTAAGGGTTCAGACACTTTGTTATGACATCTGAAATTCAGCCCTGAGAGCTTCCTATCTCTCGTAATAATCGTTGAGATGTTTCTACACCTTGATTGGAGTGCACTTGGGGTAAATTCAGCAGATTGGACAAGATTTGGAAAGACACGCCCCTGTCTCCCAGCTGATATAAACTAAAAACCGAGCAGTTAGGAGTTCAGAGCTGCTGCAGAGATCAGATACAGGACTGTGCGGAGCTCAGATCTAGAGATCTGGGGAAGATACAAAAAACATGCTGCTGTAAAAATTCCCCAGAGAACAGTCTCTCCATACTGTAATTTTAAACTGGAAGAAGAAGGACCAGGTGAAGTGCGACAGTAAGAGAAGTGAGCAACAGTCGCTCTGACGGAGCTCCAGAGATCTTATCTGAAGATGGAGAAACTTTATTCTATGACTATATAAAACTTTATTCTATTGTGTGAAGTCTGGAAATATCATATTGTGTGTAAATGTTTAAAGTAAATGATTTATTCATACAGAAACACAATGTAGATTTTCTATTAAATCCACAGAACCCAAGAGAAGATGGTAATTTACAGGAACAATCTCGACACATCCAAGGTACACATACATTCTATACATACATGTACGTATAAATTCCAGAAACTTAAATTTGTAACTTTTCTCACAATTATTCTTTTTTACACTCTTTTAAAATTCTTATATTCATTTTTTAAATACAAAAACATTAGATTAGGTATGTTTTGCTCTTGTTCAGAAAAACTGCTGCAAGCGCTTAATTCTTCAAAACTCTGTAGTTCTCTTTTTTTACTGTTAGCAGGTAGGTCCAGCACAACTCCCTAAATCTCCCTAACCCATAGAACTGTCTAAAACATATTTGTTTATGAATTAATTTATCTTATTCATTTATGTATTATCTTAGCATTGTGAGTAACTTGTTTCTTAATTGTTGTGCTTGTTCTCTATTCCTTGTAATCCATTGTTAGTTTTGTAATTAGAAATTTTATTGAAAAGAGCACAGTGTTTCTGTACAATATGATTAAATAACACAACCTGATTTAAAGTAACATAAAACAAAACTGTAAAAATACTAGCAATAAAAACAATCAAATGAAAGATCTTGATGACAAGACCAAAAGGACAAAATAAAGAAGAAAACAAGATAAACAAAAGCTAAGATATGATGCGTATTTTGGAACAGATGTTTATCTGTGTGTAAAAATATTTTAAGACACTGGAGGTTTAATTTATAGCCAGCACTTAAAAAAAAGTATATATTTAGGGATTTACCAAATATTTACCATTTGAATATATTTGACAGAAAATGGATAAAAAGTAGATCATATACAGAAATCTGGGAACTTTCCTCCCTCAAACAACCTGGAACATCTGATCTGCCTCATTACCAGAGACCTCCATTAAACCTGAATCTGCTCTCCTTCAGGTGCCGTCAAACAAGATAACAAGCAATCCACAAGTGTTTCAGGACAGAGCAGATAAAAAAGGTGATGTAGCTCCATGTTTATTCTCTTATTTCATGTAGAGCATTATATTAATGTGTACAGATTTACAGAGTCACACCCTGGAATTAAAATTAATTGTTTAATTGATTGGGTTTCAGAACATGCCCACAAATTGAATATGTGATTTTGATGTTTGATGACGCAAACAACAAACAGGACAAAATAACAGAAAACCTCAATGTGCAAAACTATTCAGACTCTTGGCCTTAACTCTCTTCGGCTTAACTCTCTTGGGCTTCATTCTCTTGGGTTTACCTCTCTTGGTCTTAACCCTCTTGGTCTTAACCCTCTTGGGTTTTACCCTCTTGGGCTTAACTCTCTCAACTACTACTGACTGCAGCCTGTGGGAAAGCGGAGTTTGTACTGCCCACTTTGTCACATCACATCTCGTCAGACTCGCGAGCTTGTAGTGTACACACAGTATTTCATCCGAAATACCGTCCAGAGATGGAGCTAAGACATGACTGTGACAAAGTCTGGACTGCATGACTGTGACAAAGTGGGTGGAGCTGGACGCGCTGGATGTCCAACTCTGTCTACCCACAGCCTACAGTCAGTACCCTCTCAACTCTCTTGCTCTTAACCCTCTTGGGTTTAACTCTTTTGGGCTTTACCCTCTTGGCCTTAAGTCTCTTGGGCTTAACTCTCTTGGGCTTAACTCTCTTGGTCTTAACTCTCTTGGGCTTAACTCTCTTGGGCTTTACCCTCTTGGCCTTAACTCTCTTGGGCTTAACTCTCTTGGGCTTAACTCTCTTGGTCTTAACTCTCTTGGGTTTAACTCTTTTGGGCTTTACCCTCTTGGTCTTAACTCTCTTGGGCTTAACTCTCTTGGGCTTAACTCTCTTGGTCTTAACTCTCTTGGTCTTAACTCTCTTGGGCTTTACCCTCTTGGGCTTAACTCTCTTGGCCTTACCTCTCTTGGGCTTAACTCTCTTGGGCTTAACTCTCTTGGGTTTAACTCTTTTGGGCTTTACCCTCTTGGTCTTAACTCTCTTGGGCTTAACTCTCTTGGTCTTAACTCTCTTGGGCTTTACCCTCTTGGCCTTAACTCTCTTGGGCTTAACTCTCTTGGTCTTAACTCTCTTGGGCTTAACTCTCTTGGTCTTAACTCTCTTGGGCTTAACTCTCTTGGTCTTAACTCTCTTGGGCTTTACCCTCTTGGCCTTAACTCTCTTGGGCTTAACTCTCTTGGTCTTAACTCTCTTGGGCTTAACTCTCTTGGTCTTAACTCTTTTGGGCTTAACTCTCTTGTTCTTAACTCTCTTAGGCTTAACCCTCTTGGCCTTAACCCTCTTGGCCTTGGCAGCTCAGCGTTGGTGCAGAGTGTGAGAGCTTCTCTTGTAGTCAGTTATGGTGTTTAGCCCCTGCCACCACAAGCTCCAGGTGTTGTCTGTGTTAAACTGTGGCTTCACTTTCTCTCTGTACCCATGTTTGTCCTCTTTTATGGTCCTACAGACAGTGTAGCTGGCTTGCTTATACTCCTCCGTATTTCCAGATCTGAAAGCAAAGCTGCATACAGTGATAGCAGAGTGGACGTCACGGTTCAGCCAGGGCTTCTGATTGGGGTTGACATGGACTGATCTAGAGGGCACTATGTCCATATGAGGGTGATGACTGTGTTGGCGTACTCGTTGATGCTGCTTGACGAATTCCGGAACAGTCCACATAATCAAAACTGTCCTGAAGTGTATCATCTGATTGGTCAGAGCAGCAGCGCACCTCCCTGGTGGCATCTTCTGTTTCAGCCTCTGCCTGTAGGTGGGCAGGAGCAAGATGGAGGATTGATCTGATTTGCAGAATGGGGGTCGGGGGAGGTCTTTGTAGACATCCTGAATGTTTGTGTAGCAGTGGTCTGGTGTCCATTGTTTCCATTGTTTTTCCTGCGGAGCTCTTTGGTTCTGTTGGATCAGTACAGAGAGAACCCTGCAGGTTAAATAGTGTGGTCCAGGATGTCCACAGATTATCAGGTCTCTGTGAGGCAGATAACACTGCAATTCTGTATCTCCTATTGAAAAGCAATCCATGTATGAAGCTTGTTGTACAAGAATGTCTCAGCCTGACGAGCACACCGGCTCTCCGCCCTTTTTTCCAGTGTCTTCAACAATGTTTGCAAACAAAGAATCAGCATTGTGGAACTCATAGGCCAGTTTGTGGTCGAATATCTGATTTCCAGAAGTGTTTGTCAGTGGTAGATAATGAGCCAGTAACATTTAGTGCAACAAGAGTGACAAACAAAAACAGAAACAACGTAAAACTGCTAAAGTAAGTGGGAGTTCGCAACATGGCAGCCTTACTCAGCACCGTCTTTATGATGTAGTGTGTAGATTTACATAGAGTAATGTGTCTATTGTTGTCTTCACTGGACAGGACTCAGGCATGTGCAGATGCAATAAAAGTTCTTCATTTAATAAAGGGGATGGACGGAGAGTTGTCAAATCAAGCAAGCTCCGGTGAACAGCAGCAAGAGGGATTTAACATACAAACATACTGAAGGTGTATTTACAGGGGGTGAACAGGTGAAGTTAATATTCTGGTGATGAGCTTCATGTGCAGTGTCGCGAGTGATGTCAGTGTGAGATTTATTCTGGGCATCGTAGTCTGGAGGCTGGTAAATGTAGGAGAGACTGGAGTGTTTCAGCACCAGGCGTGACAAGTGTATAGATTTTGGTATAAAATCATGTGTTTGGATTTTTGCACAGGTGTATAGATTTACATAGAGTAATGTATTCAGTGTATAACACTATGTTCAGATGTCCATTATGTAAGAATGTGTAGAAAAAACATCCCTAAAAAAGAAGCTTACAGAGAACCTATGTTTGATTATGATGTTTTGTGTTATAAATGTTCTGTAGATACATTTAAAAAACACTTTTGCTCCCATGTGAACACAGATCAAACAGGTCCTGTCCAGACCACCACAACCCAGAATCCCACAGCTACCAGTGAACTGGTCCAGAACACCACAGCTCAGACTGGAGCAACTGTCAATGCTCCTATTCTTCAGAACAATGTGATTCATGGCCCAGTTACTATTATCACTGGATCTGACTCTAATCAGGAAGGTAAATAAAAACAATTTCTTAAAAACTTGAAAGATGAAAAGACAAATGGGTTACAGTTGTTTTAAAGTGCTATTTAAGAATCATTTTATTATCGTTTATCATTATAATATAATGAGTCCAAATTATGCCCAAAACATCAATATTAATGACTGTAGACAAGCAACAGTTTTCTTGGTACTCCTCACCAGGACGACACCACAGATACTGGACGTCATCTGAGACAAACAAGTTTATTTTGGTCTCTTTAAACCACAGGACATGGTTCCAGTAAGCCATGCTCTTGTACTGCTTGCCTTCAGCAGTTTTCTTATGCATCAGCTTTAGAAGAGGCTTTGTTCTAGGACAGAGCCATGCAGATAAAGTAATGCAGAGTGTGGTGTACAGTCTGAGCACTGCGTGATGACCTGCATCCTGCTTCTTCAACCTCTGCAGAAATGCTGGCATCACTCATACATCTACTTTTTAAAGCCAACCCCTGGATATTTCTCTGAACATGGAGACTTAACTTTTTTGCTCAACCCTGTGGAGATCTGTTCTGAGTGGAACCTGTCCTGGAAAACTGCTGTATGACCTTGACCATCAAGCTGTATCTCAGTTTCAGGGTGTTATCAATTGTCTCATAGTCTAGAGCAACTTTACAGCGGAGAACAACAATTCTGTTTCTCACATCCTCAGAGAGTTTCTTGCCATGTGGTGCCATGTTGAATATCCAAGGACAAGTATGAGAAAATAGTACTCACAAAAAAATTAATTAAACAGCTCCCTATGTAAACCTGATACCTTATAACACACAACACCATGGAGGGAAATGGCTACTTGGGCACGATTAATCAGCAGGGATTTCAGTGATATACTTCAAAGTTTATGTAATTCGGAGGATAATAAGCCATCTAGCCTGATCAGATTAGTGTGGCTCTGAGTGGTCCAGCTGATTCATGCTCTGCTGCCATGATCTGAGAGTTGCTGGTTTGAATCTCGGTCATGCAGCTCGCCGTCAGCAGCCAGTTTTAAATGGGATTAATAAAGAGGCGAAGGCGTAGTCTGACTTCACATGTATAGGAGGAGACATGTGCTAGTCTTCACCCTGCTGGTGTTGGGGGCATTAGTAGTGATAAGTGTAGTCCCAATGAGCGGGTTGGGTAATTGGCCTTATAATTTTGGGAGAAATTTTAAAAATTATAAAAAAAGCCTGACCTGATTTTTATATTCCTTATTCTGTTCAATCTCTCAGGAAGAGACAGTGGAGAAGAGGTAATGGGAAAGACTGCAGGATCCTCCACTACAGGTGATGCAGCTAATCTGGTAATCATTTATGTCATTCAATATCATGGGTTGACATAAATAACAATTAACTTTAAACACCATAGCTTGTATAAAACAGGTATTTGCATTTGTGTTTGCAGTGTGGTTTGCAAGATAAGAAATGCATTACTATTGTAGCTCAGTACCTCTTTAAATATGTAAATTAAGTTTTTGAAATATTATTAATAGAAGCAGATAATCAATCCAGTTGGCTTAGAAATGTAGTTTATTCTGCATCTTGCCGACCAGAAGGCTCACCCTCACCACATTACTGACATGTTCCAGACACTTTTTCTTTATACTGTATATAGTATCTGTAAGAAAGCGGCATGTGCCGCCAACCACCAGCAGAGGGCCTGGACACTGCGGTGGAAGAGCTGGTGGATCTGGGGCAAAAAACTCCAAGTCCCAGAATCCCCAGCGGTAATTAGTTCAGATCAGGCTCAGCTGTGAACACAGCTTAAAAACCCCAGCCAGACCTCAGTTCACCGTCACACCTTTGTAGAGGGGTGACCGGTAACAGTGGGTATTGAAGAAAAGAGATTAGAAAGAAAAGAACTCTTAAAAGAAGCCACAAAGAAAAGAAGAGATCCAAAAAGAAACAAAGGCTCACAAAAAAAAGAGATCGTAAAAGAAGCCACAAAAAAAAAATCTTAAAAGAAATAAAGGCTCACAAAAAAAAAAAAAAAAAAAAAAAAAAAAGGAGATCTCAAAAGAAACAAAGGCTCACAAAAAGAGAGATCTTAAAAGAAGCCACAAAAAGAGAGAGAAAAGATCTCCAGTTTATTTTTGAACTTTTGGTTTTCAAGAAGTCTTTCCTAAGTTTCTTAAAGTTTGATTTCATTTCCTTTGTTTGAGCCATGCCATGTGGCAGCAGATCCTTTGTTTGATTTTCCCGCCCTTTTTCTTCACTGCCACATTTAAGGCCCTCATCCAAAGCCACTGCACACACTCTGAGTAGTGCAGTGGTAGCACACCCGTCTGGAGTTCCAAAGGTTGGGAGTTCAAATCCCGGTTCAAGCACTTCATCACAGATACACCAAACCAACTGCACACACTATATATATCAAATATAATATTACCAATAAATAATAAATAAGCAAAAAAAAATTAAATTAACAAATAAAATAACTCTGCATTTGAGTCCACCTCCCCCCACTAAACCGTAACAGAAGGTGTGACCATTAAAATGGACCCAGCAGAGTTGGGATCTCTCAAAGAGGCTGTGCAGCACCAGGGGGCAGCCATTGGTCGCCATGAGCAGCTGCTGCTTGAGATCACACAGCAACTTGCCCTGTTGATTCAGAACCAGGCCAGTAACCCAGATGCTGCACAGCCTGCACAACCTACCCTGTCTCCTCCTATCCCCGAGGTGGCTGTAGCTGGACATGATGCCCAGGTGGCTACTCCAGAACGTTATTCAGGGGAATCAGATAAATGCAGAGGGTTCCTGCTACAGTGCAATCTAGTGTTTGAGCAGCAACCCTCTCGGTTCCCCACTGAGCGCTCTAAAGTAGCCTTCATGGTGTCCTTGCTCACAGACAGGGCTCTGGCATGGGCCACAGCTCTATGGGAGCAAAACTCCCCCGAGTGTTTAGTTTAGTTTTAGTTTAGTTTCGGTTTATTGTCCCTCACAGGGGAAATTTGGTTTGCAGCATAAACAACTGAGCAATACACACAACATTTACACATACAACATGAACACAAAATAATTGCACAATCCCACATGAAACTGTACTGTACCCCAACCCCCAGGATTAATGAATAAAATAGAATCAAGTCAAATCAAACATGTCATTGTACAGAAAAGTAGTTTTTGAGTTCAACAGGCTAATGGCTGTGGAAGTAAAGAAGACCCTACTTCGTTTAGTCCTACCAGCCTGTGCTCTAAACCTCCTGCCAGACGGAAGCATTTCAAACTCCACTAGCAGGGGATGGTCTGGACAGGACAATATAGCTTCAGCTTTCCTCAGAGTCTGCTTTTGATAGAGCTCACAGAGCTGAATCTGTTGTGCTCCAGTAATTTTACCGGCTATCTTAACCAAGCTATTTAGTCTATTTCTATTCATCATGCTCAGATTGCCATACCAGGCCACAATACAGAAGGTTAAGATAGATTCAATAAAACTCCGGTAAAAAAGTGTCATCATATAAGTACATACATTAAAAGAATTCATTTTCCTTAGGAAAAACAAACGCTGTTGAACCTTCTTAACAATAAAATCTGCATTTCTATCAAAACACAATTTGTCATCTATAAACATACCAAGATATTTATAGCTTCCTACCAATTCAATTTCGCAGCCTTTAATTAAGGTTTTCTTGGGGCTATGTTGGGCTTTTCTAAAATCAATAGCCATGTCCTTTGTTTTCTTTACATTCAGGTGTAAGTTAGACTGTTCACACCATGTCACAAAGTCCTGAACAATAGCCCCATGATCATTCTCCTGGCTCCCTAGAAGACTTACGATTACTGTGTCATCCGCAAACTTTAAAATGTGTCTATTCTCATATTTACTCTGACACTCATTGGTGTACATAATATAGAGGAGAGGAGACAGACAGCATCCTTGAGGAGAACCTGTTGAAGAACGCAGCCGTTTTGAAAAAACATCATTGACCTTTACACATTGTGACCTACAGGTTAAGAAATCTAATATCCAGCCAACAATATTTTGATCCAAATTAAAAAAGGACGTTAATTTCCGTGCTAAGATATGAGGCTGAATTGTATTAAAAGCTGAAGAGAAGTCAATAAATAAAAGTCTTGCATGAGATCCAGGTACCTCAAGGTGTTTATACAGAAGGTTAAGTAGTGTTAAGGAGGCATCTTCTACACCTCTACCAGCCCTGTATGCAAACTGTAGGGGATCTAACTTATCCTCGACCTGTGCCAAAATTTCATTCTTAACCAGCTTTTCAAAACATTTCATGATTAAAGAGGTCAATGCAATTGGTCTAAAATCATTAAGTACTTTTGGAGTGTTAATTTTTGCTAATGGGACGATTATAGAGTGTTTCCAGGTATCTGGGACCTTTTGCAAGCGCAAAGACTGCGAAAAAATGTAATGAAATATACCACACAATTGGTCTGCACATGTTTTTAGCAACCTTCCACACACCTTGTCTGGGCCAGGGCTTTTCCTAACATTTACTTGCTGGAAAACTTTTCTGACATGTGCCACATTGAGGCCCACTGCCTTGCTGGACCTTGTCCTTTCCATTGCAGTACTTATCTCAGAAATAAAATCATTGGTGTCAAATCGTGTATAAAAATCATTCAGTGCATCTGCTAGACCAATATCAGAATTAAAACCTTCCAGTGTCACTGCCCTCACTTTTGTCTCATTTTGTCCAATGATTTTTTTCATCCCCTGCCAGGCTGTCTTCAAATTGTTACCAGAGAGCTCCCCCTCAATCTTACTCTTATATCTCAACTTATCTTTCTTCATTTGTGATCTTACTGCATTTTTTAATTCCCTTACTTCATCTATCCTTCCTTCTCTGAATGCCTCTTTCTTCCTATTTAAAAGAACCTTTGAGTCACGAGAAATCCATGGCTTATTATTAGGGAATACCCTTACTTCCTTAGTAGGGATTATACAGTTCGTACAGAAGGTAACATAATCACAAACCACATCAGTGAGTTCATTAATGCAGTCCGTAGACTCCTGAAAGGCAGTCCAATCTGTACAATCGAAACATCCTTGCAAGGTTAAAATACTGTCCTCAGTCCAGACCTGAACACACCTTTTTTGCATCTTCTCCCTCCTCAGCACAGATTTGTACTTAGGGAGAAGATATACTGTGTTATGGTCAGAAGACCCCAACGGTGGATAAGCAATCGATTTAAAAGCGTCTTTGATAGATCCATAACAGAGGTCCAAGATTTTGTTTTGACGGGTACAACAGGTTACATACTGATAGAAGCTACTCATTGTCTTCTTTAGACTACAGTGATTAAAATCCCCTAAGATTATATTTGGAGCGTCAGGAGATATTGACTGTAGTCTGTGAAGAACTCTGGCCATATTTTCAGTTGCAATCTGGACATTAGCTTGAGGATGTATATAAACAACGCTAACAAATATCTGTGGGAATTCCCTAGGCAGATATAGGGGTCTTAACGACACAGAAAGCAGTTCAATATCAGGTGAACAAAGCCGCTCCCGTACTGTAATGTTACTACACCATCTGCGGTTCACGTACAAACATACTCCACCTCCCCGCGCCTTCCCTGTTACCTCACTGTCCCGATCCATTCGTACAGGAGCTCCAAATCCATTTATATCCAAGGATGCATCCGAGTCGGAAGAGGTGAGCCAGGTCTCTGTGAATGCCATCAGACATGCATTCTTGTACTCGGAGAGATGACTAACGTTAGCTTGCAATTCATCCAACTTATTCCTTAACGACTGAACATTCGCAAAAATTACAGTGGGTAAGGGCAAGCGTTTTTTCCGCTGTAATGTTTTCACGCGTTGGCGCACGCCGCCCTTCCTTCCCCGCTTCCTAATCGGCCTAGAAGGCCCACGATGTGATCTCTGATCCTGAAGATCCTTAAGGGCAGCGTGAATGTCCGTCTGGTTCCTCACAGTTGAAGGAGATGTTTTTTCAGAGGCTGAGGTGTCCAGATGAGTATCCACCGTAACTTTAGCCCATTGTAATCCAATAAGAAACTCCCTCGTGTACTTCAGTCTGTTTGTTTGGGGTTGAGCATGATTGCAGAGAAATAGATTAATAAAAGCTGCCACAAATACTAGATAAAAGAACTCCATCGTGTGCAGCCCAGTCAGATTACGCTAGGCGTGTTTATAAAACAAACAAAACCATTTAAAAAACAAAACAATACATAAAACACGAGACAAGACTCTGCACAGACATCAGCTGCCGGTCGCCGAGAGAACAGCGCCTGTGCCACAGTCCAGGCTTTTACCAAGGCCTTACGCCAGACGTTCTACCAACCCTTGGGAGGAAAGGAGGCAGGGCCCAGGTTGCTAGACCTTACGCAGGGTGCACGCTCAGTGGCGGAATACACCATTGAGTTCCGCACCCTGGCAGCTGAAAGTGCGTGGGGTCAAGAAGCCTTGGCAGCTATCTTCCAGCGGGGCCTAAATAGTAGAATTAAAGACGAGCTGGCCACTCGAGATCTTCCCTCCACCTTAACCGAGCTGTATGATGTATGCATCTGCCTGGACAACCGCATGCGTCAGAGAGCTCGGGAAAGGGCTCGGAGTACTCGTGCCCCAGGTTTTGGGCACCACTGGTCGGGTGACTCCATCCAAGGTGTATCTCCGCAAGATGCACCCGAACCCATGCAGCTGGGAGGTGCCCGTTTACCTATTCAGACAGCAGGCGAAGGCTTTAAAACAGCTCCTCGCAGATTGGGAAACGGCAGGGTCTAACCCGGGCGGGGGAATCGGCCTTAGACCCTGTGGTATCCCCCATATCAGGACTGCATCTCTTTGTAAAATTAGCCTGGCCCCCTCAACAACATACCTCACTAACAGCCTTTATAGACTCTGGGGCTGCAGGAAGTTTCATTGACACCTCCCTTGCAGCTAGTTTGGGCCTCCCAGTCGAGCCTTTAGAGCGTCCGCTACCTGTCCTCGCTATAGACGGGAGGGTTGTAGGCTCCGGCCCTGTGACCCATCGCACCAAACCAATAATCCTTCAGGTGGGGGCCCACATGGAACAGGTGGAATTGTACCTGACTCAGGCTCCCCACCTGAGGCTGGTGCTTGGGTATCCCTGGTTAGAGCTTCACAACCCGCGTATAGACTGGTCAACCCACTCAGTCTATGCTTGGGGCCCATTTTGTCAGGGGAACTGTTTAAAGCTCAATAAAGCACTTCCTCGGGCAGTTCCACCAAAGGAAATGCCCATACCTCACCTAGACAGAGTTCCTAAGGAATATAGGGACCTCTGTGAGGTGTTCAGAAAAGAACAGTCCCAGGTCCTGCCCCCACACAGGCCATACGACTGTGCAATTGACCTTTTACCAGGCACAACTCCACCCAGGGGTCGATTGTTTGCACTCGCTCCTCCCGAGCGTGCTGCCATGGACACCTACATTCGTGAAGCCTTGGAGTCAGGCTTCATACGGCCTTCCTCATCACCAGCAGGGGCTGGATTCTTTTTTGTGGGGAAAAAAGATGGTGGACTTCGTCCCTGCATAGATTACAGAGGACTGAATGCCATTACTGTGAAGGACCGTTACCCCCTTCCCTTAATGCAGACAGCTTTTGAGGCACTGCAGCAGGCCTCAATTTTTACCAAATTGGACCTGCGCAGTGCCTACAACTTGGTTCGCATACGGCAGGGGGATGAATGGAAAACGGCCTTCATTACCCCAACAGGGCACTACGAGTACCGTGTAATGCCCTTTGGTCTCATGAACGCCCCCGCAGTGTTCCAACGCTTCATTAATGATGTACTGCGGGAGGCCTTGGACCAATATGCATATGTCTACCTTGACGACATATTGATTTACAGCCGGTCACTAGAGGAACACATAGGACATGTCCGACGGGTTCTCCAGTTGCTCTTGGAGAACCGTCTATTTATAAAACTCGAGAAGTCTGTGTTCCATTCAGAGACCGTATCGTTCTTGGGGTTCGTGGTATCCAAAGGCACCCTTCGCATGGATCCAGCCAAGATCAAGGCTGTCAAAGACTGGCCGCGCCCTTCCACTCTTAGGCAGGTCCAGTCTTTCCTGGGGTTCGCCAACTTTTTTCGGCGTTTCGTGCGTCAATTCAGCACGGTGGCAGCACCCCTTACTGCCTTAACCCGAAAAACCCCAGGGCCCTTTCGCTGGACAGCGGAGGCTCAGAAAGCCTTTGAAGAAATCAAGGCTAGGCTAACCTCACCACCAGTTTTACAACTGCCGGACCCCAATGAACCATTTATCGTTGAGGTCGACGCTTCAGATGTAGGTGTGGGAGCGGTACTCTCCCAACGCCAAGGGCCAACAAAGAAACTACACCCCTGTGCGTTTTACTCTCACAGGCTTACCCCAGCGGAGCGCAACTATTCTATTGGAGACAGGGAGCTCCTGGCAGTGAAGTTGGCCCTGGAAGAATGGAGGCACTGGCTCGAAGGGGCCAAACATCCATTTTTGGTGTGGACAGATCACAAAAACCTGGCCTATATACAGCAGGCCAAACGATTAAACCCACGTCAGGCCCGGTGGGCTCTATTCTTTGGTCGCTTCCATTTTGTTCTGTCCTATAGGCCAGGTTCCAAAAATACCAAGCCTGATGCCCTGTCTAGATGTTGGGTCCCTCCTGGACCTGAGCCAGCCCCTGAATCAGTTGTCCCTGCCTCCAAAATAGTTGCCCCCCTCCGCTGGGGTATTGAGGAGTCCATTGCACGAGCCCTCCAACAGGAGCCTGACCCAGGAGGTGGCCCCCCTGGTCGCCAGTATGTGCCATTGGCCGTCCGCCAGCAGCTCCTGCAATGGGGACATTCCTCCTCTTTTTCTGGCCATCCCGGGGCAGTCCGAACTACGGAGTTCCTCCGAAGGCGCTTCTGGTGGCCAGGGATGGACAAAGACACTCGTGCTTTCGTGGCTTCTTGTGAGGTATGCCAAAAGAACAAGGCACCCAGGTCCCGACCGCCCGGTCTCCTACACCCATTACCGATCCCATCCCGTCCATGGTCCCATGTATCACTGGACTTTGTGACGGGTCTTCCACCATCAAAGGGCAACACGGTTGTAATGGTGCTTGTGGACCGCTTTTCCAAGGCATGCAAGTTTGTGGCGCTGCCCAAACTCCCCTCTGCCAAGGAAACTGCGGATCTACTTCTACAACACGTGGTGAGATTACACGGCATGCCCCAGGATCTTGTGTCAGACCGGGGGCCCCAGTTCGCCAGCCGGTTTTGGAAGGCCTTTTGCAAGCTGATGGGAGCCACAGTGAGTCTCACTTCCGGTTTCCATCCGGAGTCGAATGGGCAAACCGAGCGGGTAAATCAAGACCTTGGCCAACTGCTGTGTTGCCTCACTGCAGGCAACCAGACTTCCTGGACCGACCAACTGCTCTGGGCAGAGTATGCCCACAACACCCTGTGGCATTCATCCTTGGGTATGTCACCCTTTGAATGCCAATTCGGGTTCTCCCCTCCGCTGTTTGTGGAACAGGAGAGGGAAGTGGGTGTATCCTCTGCTGAGCAGTATGTCCGTCGGTGTCGCAGGGCCTGGCAGAAGGCAAGCGCCACCTTGCAGGCGACCTCAAAGGCCAGGAAACGGGTCGCAGATCGTAAAAGGAGCCGTGCCCCACAGTTTCGTGTGGGTCAACGTGTGTGGCTGTCCACCAGGGACCTTCCGCTGCGAGGAGTCTCGCATAAACTGGCACCCAAATTTGTGGGCCCCTTTAAGATCTTGAGGAGGGTAAATCCGGTCTCATATCTGTTGCAACTTCCGTCTACCATGAAAGTGCACCCGACATTCCACGTGTCCCACCTACGTCCATTTGTGTGTGGAGCCCCCTCACCTGGAACTCGACCCCCTCCCCCACGTCTTGTGGGCGGTTTTCCTGCGTTCACAGTTCGGCGTTTGCTGGACGTGCGTAAGGTCCGGGGCAGCACCCAGTATCTTGTTGACTGGGAGGGTTACGGGCCGGAGGAACGTTCGTGGGTCCCTCGGAACCGAATCCTTGACCCGGCTCTGATCCGGGATTTCCAGCGTGATCGTGCTGCTGGCTTGGGGTCGTCAGGTGCCGCCCCTAGAGGGGGGGGTACTGTAAGAAAGCGGCATGTGCCGCCAACCACCAGCAGAGGGCCTGGACACTGCGGTGGAAGAGCTGGTGGATCTGGGGCAAAAAACTCCAAGTCCCAGAATCCCCAGCGGTAATTAGTTCAGATCAGGCTCAGCTGTGAACACAGCTTAAAAACCCCAGCCAAACCTCAGTTCACCGTCACACCTTTGTAGAGGGGTGACCGGTAACAGTGGGTATTGAAGAAAAGAGATTAGAAAGAAAAGAACTCTTAAAAGAAGCCACAAAGAAAAGAAGAGATCCAAAAAGAAACAAAGGCTCACAAAAAAAAGAGATCGTAAAAGAAGCCACAAAAAAAAAATCTTAAAAGAAATAAAGGCTCACAAAAAAAAAAAAAAAAAAAAAAAAAAAGGAGATCTCAAAAGAAACAAAGGCTCACAAAAAGAGAGATCTTAAAAGAAGCCACAAAAAGAGAGAGAAAAGATCTCCAGTTTATTTTTGAACTTTTGGTTTTCAAGAAGTCTTTCCTAAGTTTCTTAAAGTTTGATTTCATTTCCTTTGTTTGAGCCATGCCATGTGGCAGCAGATCCTTTGTTTGATTTTCCCGCCCTTTTTCTTCACTGCCACATTTAAGGCCCTCATCCAAAGCCACTGCACACACTCTGAGTAGTGCAGTGGTAGCACACCCGTCTGGAGTTCCAAAGGTTGGGAGTTCAAATCCCGGTTCAAGCACTTCATCACAGATACACCAAACCAACTGCACACACTATATATATCAAATATAATATTACCAATAAATAATAAATAAGCAAAAAAAAATTAAATTAACAAATAAAATAACTCTGCATTTGAGTCCACCTCCCCCCACTAAACCGTAACAGTATCATACCCAAGCCACAAAGAGCATCACTGATTAATGCTAGGAAGATCAGTGGAGGATTACGGAATATGTATGGCATGACACAGTATTTGTATTTCCACCTAGTAGTGGAAAAGTTGCCATTCATTCACCAAGCACCTTCAGTGAGCTCTAAAACACCAGTCATGATGTCTGTGAGGTGGCATTGGTTTGGTAGTATTTATTAAAAACCTCATTTCACGTCTCAAATATCACTGTGTGATATATAAATGATTTATAAAGGAAAGTCATGAAAATGATCAGTGGTGCCCAAACTGTTTCATACCACTCTAAATCTTCCCCAATGGGCGTAATCTACACTAATGAGGTAAATTTACACCAGTGAGGTAAATTTCTGGCTTATTGCTACCTTAGCAATGGAAAACACAGGTCAGAAAAAAGTCAGAGCACACCTCGCTCTTACAGGGAATGGGAAGTGACACGCTGGTTTATTTCACTGTACACCTAAAACACCCATAATTAGTTAAAAAAAATAGTCTTAGGGTTTCTGTTTTTGCAAGTTTGATCCAGGCAAACAGAAAGCTGTCACGTCCTGGTCTTGTCTCATGTCTCTGTGTGTTATTCCCACGTGACCTGTGCCCCTCTGTGTCTCCTGTCAGTAGTTTTCCACCACGTGTTTCTCATTTGTAGCTCCGCCCCTTCCCCAGGTGTTTCCTATTCTAGTGTGTGTGTTCTATTTGGTTAAATAGCCCTCCTCTGTCACTTGTCCTCCGACGGTCTTTGCATTAACCCCTGTTGTTTGTCTCTCCGTGTCTCTTTGTTATTACAGCCTTAGCCCTAGCTCCTTGTTTATATCTTCTTGTTTATTTCTAGTTCCCTGTTATTTTCCGTTGTTTTCTCCTTGCCCTGTTTAGTTTATTCATTCTTGTCTAGTTTAGTTATTTCCTGTCTAGTTTAGATCCTTGTTGGTTTCCTTGTATATATATATATATATCCCTGCCCAGTTTAGTTTTGTATTTATTTAGTCCCTCGTTTGTTCTTTGTTTATTTACTCCCCGTTTGTTTATATCATTAGTACTTCTTGTTTGTTTAGTTTATGTTCTCAAGTTTCACTGGTTTGTTTTGGTTTTTGGTTATTTGTTTTTCTAGTTTCATTTATTTGGTTCACTCCCTTGTTCCTTGTATATATACGTGTTTACTTGTTCCTTGTTTACTTGTTATTTATTTATTAAATTATTATTATTTATTTCACCCTCCCTGCACTTGCGTCCGTCTCCTCGTCTCCCTGCCTGGGTCATTTCCTGACATTTCCTGATTTCACATACATTAGTTGTTATATTTTAATCTCAGACCCAATACGGATATTGGATTGTATCTGTTCCATCTCTATTTAGTATTAATGTTTCCACTTAGGCAAACATAGACCTAGAAAACTACAATAGATACAGTGAATACAGCAGACATGAGACAGTTTAACAGACAGGACACTGCAGTACTGACACAGTATAATCTGAATGTGTATGGTGAGAGGTGCAGAGATATGTAACCTGTTATAACATATAGGTGTAGGCAAGCTCATAACCTACATGATCACGGCAGTTACTGAGGTAGAGAACATACAGTATTTTTCGTAGAATAGAGTATTATTATAGTATTAAATATTCCTGATAGAATGAGAGTAGGCACAGACTGGAAGCAACAGAGACTATATCATGTACCCTAATAGTGCATACAATGTCTGTATGAATGTTATAAATTATAGTGTGTAGTGTTTGACTTTTTTTTTGTTTCTATCATACAGCGGCTGTAAGAAAAACAGAAAAAGAGAAGCTCAAAAGGATCATCATCGATCGCTATGCAACATTATATGAGGGAACAGGAAAGATAGGGAAGCACATTCTCCTGAATAAGATTTACTCAGAGCTGTATGTGGTGGATGACTGGAGGGGAGGAGTCAATACAGATCATGAAGTGATTCAGATGGAAGCCAGACCCACAACACATGCATCAACAGACAGTGGAATTAAGATCAGTGAGATTTTCCATGGAGACTTTAACATTAAAAAAGTGCTCACAATGGGAATAGCTGGAATTGGGAAAACCGTCTCTGTTCAGAAGTTTGCTCTGGATTGGGCTGAAGGAAAATCCAATACAGACATAGATTTTGTTTTTATTATTGCTTTCCGAGAGCTGAATCTTCTAAAGGATGAAGAGTATGACCTTCCAGGACTTCTTCTTCATCTGTACCCACAGCTGAAACATTTGAAAGAAGCTGGGCTTTTTGATGATGAGTGTAAATGTGCTTTTATCTTGGATGGACTGGATGAGCTCAGGAAGCCTCTGGATTTTGAACAGAAGAAAATGTCCTCTATAACAGACAAGGCAACTGTAGACGTTCTGGTGACCAGCCTCATCACAGGAGCACTGCTTGAGTCTGCTCTTGTCTGGGTCACCTCCAGACCTGCTGCAGCAGATCAGATCCCACTAGATTACATCCACCGAAAAACAGAAGTGCGAGGATTCATCACAGACCAGCAGAAGGAGGAGTACTTCAGGAAGAGAATACAGGATGAAGAACAAGCTAACACAATCATCTCACACATTAAAAAGGTGAAGACACTCTACATCATGTGCTACATACCAGTCTTCTGCTGGATCACCTACACTGTGCTTCAGGAACTCATCAAGAACAAAGTCAAAGAAATCCCTAAAACTTTAACTCAAATGTACGCACACTTTCTGAACATTCAGATGGACAGAAAGAGGAAGAAATATGACAAGACTCTTCAGAAAGATACTAAAAACCTGCTGGAATCCAACAGAACTGAGCTTCTGAAACTGGCTGAACTGGCCTTCAAGCAGCTGATGAAAGGCAATGTGATGTTCTACGAAGAGGACCTGAGAGAGAGCAGGATTGATGTCTCTTACTCTGAGTATTCTGGGATCTTTACTGAGATCTTTAAGGAGGAATGTGTGCTTTACCAGAGAAAGGTCTACTGCTTTGTTCATCTGAGCTTTCAGGAGTTCCTGGCTGCTGTTCATGTATTTCACTGCTACGAGAGTGGGAATCTGGAGGAACTGCCGTGTTTTAAACTCCAGTACAGACAGTGGATTAAGAATGTTACACTGGACGATCTGCTGAAAGGAGCTGTGGATGAAGCTGTGAGGAGTCAGAAAGGATACCTGGATTTGTTCCTCCGTTTCCTGCTGGGTCTCTCACTGCAGACCAATCAGAGACTCTTACAGGGTCTTCTGACTTTTAAACACAGCAGCACAGAGAGAACCAAAGAATATATCAAGAAATACATCAAAGAAAAAGAAGATGACCGATCTCTTTCTACTGAGAGATCCATCAATCTGTTCCTCTGTCTGTCTGAAATGAAGGACCAGTCTCTCTCCGGAGAGCTTCAGGAGTATCTAAACTCAGAGAAACACTCAGGACAGAAGCTCTCTCTTGGACAGTGTTCAGCACTAGCCTACATGCTTCTGACCTCAGATCAAGTTCTGGAAGAGCTGGACTTGAAGAAAATCAACACATCTTCTGAAGGTTACAGCAGACTGGTCCCAGCCCTGAGCAACTGCCAAAAGGCACGGTGAGTGATCCACATAAATACAATGCAGTCATTTTTATTAAAATAATGTCCTTAAATACTGAATACTGTTAAATTAATTGTTTATTCTGTAGTTGTTTATTTGCTTATTTGTATTGAACCTGTCATCGACTGAGGCAATTCAAAGTGCTTTACATAAACCAGTAACACTTTATAATAGTGTTCCATACATTATAGGTACCTAAGCAGGAACTAAGCAGTAACTAAGTAATAATGCTGCATTAACACCTAAATATTTTCTATTAATTACCAGGCAGTACTGAATAATTACTCTGAACTAATATGTATAGTAGTTTACAATTAACTGCACAATAATTACTGAGACTTACATATTTCATTGTGAACTACTTAATAATTATGTCTCCTTTATAATAACTATTTATTAATTACTGCTCAACATTGATTACATTAACTACTGAAAACCCTTACATGCCACCTGGGGAACTATAGATCTAAATCAGTCTACACAAACAATTATTTGATCAGTGGTGATATTAAAGGCATATTTGAATTAAGCAAGTGACACCATTTGTAGTAATGGTAACCTTAATTACAGCATTATCCTCAGTTTCTTCCAAATATTAGCAACATATAGTAAAATACTACAGTGTGTATTACTCTGCTTAACCCCCATTTTTTGGTAAAAAAAAACATAATGTAATATTATTGCATAGGAGACATTAATTAATGTTCTTCAGAAGGCATCTAAGACTCTAAGAATGACTGTAAGACTATGTCAGGGCCAGACAAGGAATACTTGCGAATACAAGTTAATAGCTTTATTAAAAGAGCAAGGTTGTACAAGGATAGTCAAGACGAGCAGGTTCAATACCAGTGAGATATAACACACGGAAACCATACCATAAACAAGTGACAGTCTAGGGTTCATACACGAGCAGGTCATATCACAGAGAAGGCAGTAATCCAATAACAATATCACAGTCCAGGTCATACACAGAAATCCAAAACACAGGCGTAGGCAAAAATCAAGGTAGGAAAAACACAAAAACAGGATCATACACGGAATAACAACAGAGGGCAAGACACTTTGTAATGCAGGATGAACCAAACAATTACTCAGTGAGGTGTGAGCGTGGTCCTTATATACTGAGGGGTAATCAATACTCATGCGGTGTGTCATGTGATCAGGAGGGAGCGTGATGTCATGGTGTGGTGCGTTCTGGGTATTGTAGTTAGAAGCTTGGAAATCGCAGGTAGAGGTGAGTGTGGGGAACACAGGTGTGCTTTCAGCACCAGACATGACATACTGTAATAATTTAAAAACATTGCTTTAATATTAGGTATCAGCCTTATACAAGTGCATCCTCAGCCTTTGCAGTCTCACAGAGCCTATTTTACTGCGCATTATTAGGGTAATTATGGTAACTGCGGCGGCCGCAGCTCTCCTGGTCCCTGTGTAAATTCTCTGCTGCTGCTGCTGGACGTCTTAGAGAGACTGATTCTTTCATATTTCTATATTTGATCTAAATATTGAGACCTTATTATCCAGCTTATTTTACCCTGGATCAGAGGAGGACTCTTTGTGTGTTGTTAAACAGCTTTAGGATGTGTGTTAGCTAGCTAAGTTAGCTAGGATATATGTGTGTTACTTAGCAAGCTAAGTTAGCTAGGTTAAATGTGTGTTAGTTAGCTAGGTTAAATGTGTGTTAGTTAGCTAGGTTAAATGTGTTTTAGCTAATTTAAATGTGTGTTAGTTAGCTAGGTTAAAAGTGTGAGTGTGTGTGTGTGTGTTAGTTAACTAGGTTAAATGTGTAATTAGCTAAGTTAAATGTGTGTTATTATTATTATTATTATTATTATTATTATTAATATTATTATTTTTCATGTATATTTCAATTTGTAATTCTGTGTTCTGATCTGCAGTAACTCTCCAGTTATTAGTAATTATTTACCATGTGTTTCACTTTATAATACTGTGACATGATCTGCAGTAACTCATAAAGAAGAACACAGTAACTCATCAGTCATTAGTAATGTTTTTTCCAGGTGCTGCTGTTAACTCCTGAAAAAAGAAGACAGGGACACCTAATTAAGTTTTAGAATAAAAATTTAACACACTGACAGAACATTACAAAAATGGGGGTTAAGCAGACTACTGCACATTTCAGTGTGTCTAACATTTAAAAGATATTGAGGATACTAAGGTAAGTAAGGTTAGTAGATGATAAGTGGTGTCACTGGTTTTATTATCACCACTGATCGAATAATCCTGTAGCAGCAGATAGAATCAATGATAGAGGCTAGCGGTCCGGTGTGGTGGAATTACCGTAATTACCCTAAAACTGCACACTAAAAGTATGTGAGACTGCAATAATAA
Source organism: Astyanax mexicanus (assembly GCF_023375975.1). NCBI lineage: Eukaryota > Metazoa > Chordata > Actinopteri > Characiformes > Acestrorhamphidae > Astyanax > Astyanax mexicanus. The sequence continues at coordinate 131,210,760 of NC_064408.1, read as the reverse complement.
ATATAAATATAGCCGCAAGCGGCAATCATCGGGTTCAAGCACCAACTGGCACAATGGTGCCAACTAGAGCATTGAATTGTGTAAAAAGGTCTAATATGATTGGAGATGCCCTGTCACATTTAGAAATTATCAAAAGTTTTTTCACCTGTTATTAATGTTAAGCAGAGGCCTTTCAACATGATCAGTGCTTAAAATCACATGCAAGTCTATTGAAGTTTGTAGGATATTCATCAAGTGAGTTAGAACTAGTCAGAAGGTGTCTACGTGTTATGGGTATTGATCAGGTGGCTTCAACCAGAATGTTCACAAAGTGGTATTCAGATTGACCTTTTAACCTTTGCAAAACAAGCTGACAGGTTTGACCAAACAAGTTTAAATTAACACAAAGGAGTGCATTGTCTGATATGACATGTTATTACAAAGTTATTGTAAATCTAGTTCTGAATTAAATGGTGCTTCACCACAGTGATATTGTACAGCAGTGTTTAACATTGTGAGATTACAGCAAATACTGCAGAGTTACAGCAATTTAGGTTAGAAATTCCAAGGACGCACAGATTAATTGATGCCTGGACACTATTGTATGTGAAATTTTCACAAATATTTTTAATGAATCTTTACCTAGAGACTCTACAGTGTGCAACAAGACCGAAATGGAGGTGATAGGTCAAATATCCAGAGACTAGTTTCAATATAGCTATTTTCAAACAATTAGCAATTATGAATAAACAAAGCACTTTTTAAACATAGTTGTATTGAGAAATTTGTCAGAGCCACTGTACTAAATATGGCAAAAACAATTAGATGTCAAAATAGTACAGTAGGATTGACATATATTAGTTTTTTGGAACTGCGCCCCCCAGTGGTTGGATTGTTTCAGCACTTTGCAGGTCACTACAGTGTCTCCACCTGAACATAATTGCCAAGTATCATCCAGATTGGGCAACATTCAGCCTGCCAAAATGCCTGCTGAATGCTGATTGGCTGATGGTGTTCAGCCATCTTGATTGATTAAGTTGCCCTTTGAACATCCTTTAGAGGCTGTAAGATAGATTCTGCATGCACATTTTCAGCTTGCTAGGTTGCACGGTTGCTGAGAAACAGCTGAGAAATTTAACTGTTAAAGTGAATGGGGCATATATCCGGAAGGACTAATTTGCATATGGCGGCCATATCGTTTACAAATTTCAACATTTTTTTGATGAATATTGAAGCCATGCTCTCATGAGTATTTTGATACCAAACATGTCAGGTTTGGTCAAAATTCCTAGGACTAGTTTGCAAAAGTATGTTTTGCATATTATGCAAATTAGCAAAAAATCTATATACACGGAAGTGCATGGTCCAAATTGAAAAGTTGTAGGTTTTGACCCAAGGAATCCAACAAAAAAGAATTTTGAACATAGGTCTTATGGTTCTGGAGTTATTGAGCAAAATGTGAAAAATGAACTTTCCTTGTTTATAGCGCCACCTATTGACCTATCACCTGTTGTCCACCGAGATGCACTAATACTACATATACCTACCAAGTTTCATGTCTCTAGGCCTTACGGTGTAGGCTGTAGATATGCTTTTTCAGAGGAAAAAGAATAATAAATATAGCCGCAAGCGGCAATCATCGGATTCAAGCACCAACTGGCACAATGGTGCCTACTAGAGCATAGAATGGTGATGTGTAAAAAGGGCTAATATGATTGGAGATGCCCTGTCACATTTAGAGATTATCAAGTTTTTCACCTGTTATTAATGATGAGCAGAGGCCTTTCAACATGATCAGTGCTTAAATTCACATACACATCTATTGACGAACAATGGGTTGCAGCTCCGGTGGAATAAAGCCAGTAAATCCAAAATTACTGTGTGATGCGATGTCCAACAGAGTTTGTCTGTCATATACTAGGAGTGCACGGCGTATTGATGAGGTGGCTTCAACCAGAATTTTCACAAAGCAGAGTAATACACTCTTTAGTATTTTACTATATGTCAAAAGTCAAAGTCAAAGTGGTTTTTATTGTCATTTCAGCAATATACAGAGTACACAGTGAAACGAAACAACGTTCCTCCAGGGACCATGGTGCACATAAACACAGTGTAGACAGAACAAAAGTGCAACAGTACAAAAGTGCAGACAGACAATACAACACAATAAAGACAAATAATAATAATATCAAGACAGTGTGCAAATTATGCAGTCTGCAATAAATGTTGAGACCAGTGAGGTAGTAATTACCTCTATTTCACAGTGTGCAATAGAGTCCAGTGAGGTAGTAGGGTTTTTTTGTGCAAATGCTTTCCATTTTCTGGGGTAAGTGGGGTAGAATGACAGTGTGTGCATGTACAGAAAAAACATCAGTTCAGTCTCTGCAGTTGAGGAGTCTGATGGCTTGAGGGTAGAAGCTGTTGCAGAATCTGGTCGTGCTGGACCTTCTTCCCGAAGGCAGGAGGGAGAAGAGTTCGTGTGAAGGATGGGTGGAGTCATTCACAATGCTGGTTGCTTTGCGGATGCTGCGGGTGGTGTAAATGTCCGTGATGGAGGGGAGAGAGACGCTGATGATCCTCTCAGCTGTCCTCTCAATACGCTGGAGGGTCTTGCGTTCAGAGACGGTGCAGGTCCCAAACCAGGCAGTGATGCAGCTGCTCAGGATGCTCTCAATGGTCCCTCTATAGAAGAGTGTGAGGATGGGTGGAGGGAGACAGGCCTTTCTCAGCTTCCGGAGGAAGTAGAGATGCTGCTGGGCTTTCTTGGCTGTAGAGCTGATGTTCAGGGTCCAGGTGAGGTTATCTGCTAAGTGGACACCAAGGAACTTGGTGCTCTTAACAATCTCCACAGAGGACCCGTCGATGTTGAGTGGAGAGTGGGTGTGTTGTGCTCTCCTGAAGTCAACAACCATTTCCTTTGTCTTGTCCACATTCAGGTGAAGGTTGTTGACTGTACACCAGTCTGTCAGCCGCTGCACCTCCTCTCTGTATGCTGACTCGTCGCCTTTGGTGATGAGACCCAGCACGGTTGTATAATCGGCGAACTTGATGAAGCTGTAAGAACTGTGTTTTGCAGCACAGTCATGAGTCAGCAGGGTGAACAGCAGAGGACTCAGGACACTGCCCTGGGGGGCCCCAGTGTTCAGTGTGATGGTGCTGGAGGTGCTGCCCCCGAACCGGACTGACTGGGGTCTCCACGTCAGAAAGTCCAGGATCCAGTTGCAGAGGGGGGTGTTGAGGCCGAGCGAGCTTAGCTTCCTGATGAGGTTCTGTGGGATGATGGTGTTGAATGCTGAACTGAAGTCTATAAACAGCATTCTGACATAAGTTTCCTTCTTCTCCAGGTGGGTGAGGGAGAGATGAAGGGTGGTGGTGATGGCATCATCCGTGGAGCAATTGGGACGATACGCAAACTGCAGGGGGTCCAGGGAAGAGGGCAGTTGTGTTTTGATGTTCTTTATGACTAGCCTCTCGAAGCACTTCATGATGATTGGTGTAAGTGCAACGGGACGGTAGTCATTGAGGCAGGACACTGTGGACTTCTGCGGCACGGGGACGATGGTGGTGGACTTGAGGCACGTTGGGACAGTGGCGCTGCACAGGGAGATGTTGAAGATGTCCGTGAGAATATCTGCCAGCTGGTCTGCGCACTCCTTGAGCACTCTGCCGGGGATGTTGTCTGGTCCTGCAGCTTTTCGTGGGTTGACTCTGCGCAGAGTGTTCCTCACGTCCACTGCAGTCAGGCACAACACCTGCTCGTCCGGCTAGGGCACCAACGTGTTTTGTGCCTCAAACCGTGCATAAAAGTTATTCAGGGCATCAGGGAGGGAGGCATCACGTTCACAGGACGGTGGCATTGTCCTGTAGTTGGTGATTGCCTGGATGCCCTGCCACATGCGCCGTGCATCACCCGTGTCCTTGAAGTGGCTGTGGATTCTCGTGTTGATGGAATTTAGGGAGCACTGACTTGAGATTTGCGTGGTTGAAATCTCCGGCGACAATAAACAGTCCGTCTGGGTGTTTGTTCTGCAGATCGCTGATAGTCCGATAGAGTTCACACAGAGCCTCTTTAGCATTAGCACCAATGCTAGCGCTGGGTGTGATGTAAACAGCTGCTATTAGCACGGCGGAGAACTCCCGTACTAAATAAAAAGGTCTGCACTTGACTATCAGGAACTCCACCAGCGGAGAGCAGTGTTTGGCGACAGTCACAGCGTTGTTACACCATTCCGTGTTGATGTAAACACACACGCCTCCACCGCGGGTCTTCCCAGATAGAGCCGCGCTCCTATCCGCTCTGAACACGGTTAGCCCGGCTAGCTGAATGGTGCTGTCCGGAATGTTGTCATTCAGCCACAATTCCACAAAAACCAAAAACACAGCAGTCTCTGAACTCACGCTGGGTAGTTCGCTGGAGTCAGATGTAGTCCAGTTTATTGTCGAGGGAACAGATGTTTGCTAGAAAGAGCGATGGTATAGCCGGCCGGCTAGGACTAACCTTTAGCCTTGCGCGGATCCCGGCTTTCTTTTCGCGCTTCCGCTTTCGCTCACACTGCTTGCGATGGCACTTCCGCTGGGCTCCAGCATCAGGAAAGACCGCGGGCTGCAGGCCTGGGTCTCTTAGCAGGCTAAGCTCAAGTAGCGTCTGCAGAACTTCGTCTGGTAGCGTGTTTTCTGACTGATTTCTCCACTGTAGCAGGGTCTGGCAGTGGTAGAACACCCCACCAACAGTTTTTACTCCTTCCACCTGCATAGTTTAAATGGCAACATTGCTTCTGAATGTATCTACACTGATGGGCCTTGTGGTGTGGAAATTAGGTGTGTTCAGGTTCATTTCTGGAGTATTGCTTGTTTATCTTGGTAAAAGAAAACACAGGAGCTCCTCTGACTGAATACAACCTAGAGAGGCGTCAATAGTCAGACATTCATTGCTATCTTGGTAAATTGTCAAAACAGGCCTCTGCTGAGATGCGTTGGAAATGTCCAGGTAGCTGCACCATTAAAGAGTGATCATGTGTTGAATGGAAATATTTTGGTTTTCATTTAATTGTTATTCTGTAACGTCCTGCCTTTCATATCTGAAAATATCTCACTTAATATCATCAAAATGTTGCATGCAAATATCTTTTTATTCAGTTGTTAAATAATTAGATAAGATAAGATTACTGCCACACCTGTTCTTATTCAAGAAATCACTTAAATAGAACCTTTCTGACAAAGCTAAGTAGACCAAACATTACTCAAAAGGCAGACATCCTGCAACAAGGATTTTGGAAACAAATGTGGAAGAAAGTAATTGAGATCTATCATTCTGGAAAAGGTTCATTTCTAAAGCTTTAGGACTATAATTCACTAATGGAGAAAACAAACTTCCAGAATGGCTGGCCGACCAAAAGTAACTCAAGAGCACAGCAAAGACTCATCCAAGGGGTCACAAAAGACCCCACAACAACACCCAAAAAACTGCAGGCCTCACTTGCCTCAGTAAAGGTCAGCGTTCATGACTCAACCTTAAGAAAGTCACAGGGTAAAAATGGCCTGAATGGCAGAGTGGCAAGACTAAAACCACTGCTGAAGAAAACATTAAGGTCTCAATTGTATCAGAAAACATCTTGATAATCTTCAGGACTTTTGGGAAAATACTCTGTGAACTGAAAAAACAAAAGTAGAACATTGTCGTAGGTGTGGGTCCCGTTACAGCTAACATAAAAGTAGCACTGCATTTGAGAAAAAGAACATCATACCTACAGTAAAACATGGTGGTGATGGTTTGGGGCTGTTTTGTTGCTTCACGACCTGGAAAACTTGCTGTGACAAATGGAACCATGAGTTCTACTGTCTACCAAAAGATCCTGAATGAAAATGTCCGCCCATCTGATGTCCGACCTCAAGCTGAAATGAACTTGGTTTCTGCAGCAGGACAATGGTCCAATACACACCAGCAAGTCCACCTCTGAATGTCTGAAGAAAATTAAAGTGAAGAGTTTGGAGTGGCCTAGTCAAAGTCCTGACCTGAATCCTATTGATATGCTGTGCATGATCTTAAAAATGCGGTTTATGCTGTAAAATCCTCAAATATGGTGGAATTACAACAATTCTGTAAAGAAGAGTGGAAAAAAATCCTTCACAGTGCAGTGAAAGGCGCACTGTAAGTTACTGCAAACACTTGATTGTAGTTGTTGCTGCTAAATGTGTGGCACAACCAGTTATTCAATTTATTTAAAAACTGCATTTTGTGTTTACTTGTGTTGTCTTTGACTAATATTTAAATTTGTTTGATCTGAAACATTTACGAGACAAACATAGAAAAAAAAAGAAATGATGAAGGTGGCAGACACTTTTTCACACCACTGTATCACAACATAATAAAAGCTGACTGTGAGAGGGTCAGTGAGTAGCCTAAATGTGACCTTCTGTTTTATGAACTTCTCACTCACTGATAACTAACTCAGAGTATCAGAGTAAAGGAAGCTGAATATTTTTGCATGTCACACTTTATTTGAAAAAAATCTAAAAAATAATTTTTATTCCACTTCACAGTTACATTATAATTTGTGTTGGTCTATCACTTAAAATATCAATAAAATGTTTAAGGCTTGTGGTTTTAAGGTGACAAATGTGAATATGAGGTTTTAATGGGTATGAAAATTTTGCAAGCCACTGTAGTTCACAATTAAATTTTGGTTTCTATTTTTTGCCAATCAATTTAAACATTATTTTAGATCAGAACCCTATGCAAATAAGTTTGTGTTTGTATACTCTACCTTTGTTTTGATGAATTCTCTAATTAACATAAATGGGAGTATACATAACAAATTTAAGCCATTTTCTGTCATTTCATATATTCACTGTATCAAAACTTTTATAGGATGATTTACACTGTTATAGAACATTGTGTATTATATGTATTTTTAAGTAAAATCTGTTGTTCATTCTTGTTTTTCAGACTAACTTCATGTCATCTAGGAGTAGAGACCTTTGAAAGTCTGGGATCAGTTTTAAAACTGAAAAATTCCTTGATAGAGCTGGATCTCAGTAACAATGACCTGCAGGATTCAGGAGTGGAGCTGCTCTTTGCTGGACTGAAGAGTTCACACTGTAAACTGCAGATTCTCAGGTCAGTGTTTCTGTTACTTTATTCTAAACAGACTAAAGGGTAATAGAAGTCAGAAATGCACAGGGTGGGTGCTGCGGTGATGAGGTCATGCCTCTATATCATATGTTAAGATACATAAGATAAGATAAGATAATCCTTTATTAATCCCACAATGGGGAAATTTACAATGTTATAGCAGGACAGAGGAAAGGACAGAAAAACAGGTCAGGAAAATATATTAACAAATAATAATAAAACAATGTATCCAAAAAAATACAGGAAAAAAATATATATTTATCCTGTATTTTCTTTCTTTATTTTATATATGCAATAAAGGTAAAATATATACATCTAGTGCCGCTAAGATAAGGTCAGAGGAGATATGATTATGTTGGGAGTGACCATCATTATTGCACAAAGAGCAACAATATATAGTGAGTAAATATCAAATAAATAGTAGATAAGAAGGTGGGAAAATATCACATGTTAAACATATTGCACAAATGGTGATAAAGAGATCACAGTACACATAGTGCAATGGGTATTACACACAATAAGCATTACAGCTATACTGAGTAAGTATGTAAGTTTGCATGAAATACTAAAATAGTAAACCAGTGTCTACTGAGAGAGTGGTGTGTTGTACAGTCTGATGGCGTGTGGAAGGAAGGACCTGCAGTATCTCCTTTTTTCCTTCTCTCAAGGAAATCATGCTCTTCTCACTAATCAACAAGCATTAGAGTCAGGTTGTGTGGTAGACAGTTCCAGATACGAGGACCTCTGTGTGAAATTGTGAATTGACCTAAAGTAGGTCAAAATGCGGGGTGTAGGTAGTTAGAGGCTCTGGTAAATTGATGATGAATGTCAGAGTTGAATAGGAATAAGTTTTGGAAACAATCAGGTAGGAGGTTTTGTTTAAACTAGAAAACAAATTGACTTGTTTGAAAAATATTTATTTCATAAACATTTGAAATTCACAAAAGTTCACAAAAAGAGGGCCAGAGGCAGCAGCAAATGGGGAAGAGGTGATCATTCTAACATACCATTTTTGGAAAATATATAGACCTGTGAGATTGCTTTTAATGATATTGCAATATGACAGGTATATTCTTCAAATCCATATCAAAGGTGCTCCTGCTTCTATCAGAGGAGGCTTAAAACTCCCAAAAGGCTCCCATTTTAACATGTCAAGCTTTTCTGCAAAGGGCCGTTAAATTATAAGAACTGTTGTTGTTCTATAAGTTTATTGGCATGGTAATATGCCAGACAGGGAGTGTATTGGGTTTAGTTTAAAATAAACTTTACATTTATTATAAAATCATTTGTGTTAATATCTAATTTTTCAGATTTACTTTATGTAATCTTGGAGTAAAGTCTGAAATCTGTTTTAAAGCTGAAAAACTCCTCCCTCAAAGAGCTAGATCTCAGCAACAATAACCTGCAGGATTTAGGAGTGGATCTGCTCTCTGCTGGACTGAAGATTTCACACTGTAAACTGCAGATTCTCCGGTGCAGTTTAATATTCAGTGTTTACCAAGATATGTAGAGTCATATAAAAAAGTTTAGGCACCCCTATTAATCTTAATAATTTTTTGCAACAGCCATTTCAGTTTGATACATCATAATAACTGATGGACACAGTAATATTTCAGGATTGAAATGAGGTTTATTGTACTAACAGAAAATGACAATCCACAGACCACCTGCAAAGAGCTGCAGCATCATCTTGCTGCAGATGGTGTCACTGTGCATCGGTCAACAATACAGCGCACTTTGCACAAGGAGAAGCTGTATGGGAGAGTGATGCAAAAGAAGCCATTTCTGCAAGCACGCCACAAACAGAGTCGCCTGAGGTGTGCTTTGTGCTTTTGCATACCTTAGGCGACTCTGTTTGTGGGGTGCTTGCAGAAATGGCTCCTTGTGCAAAAAAAATGCAGAAATGCAGTAATGGCAGAAATGTCTTCTCCTTGTGCAAAGTGTGCTGTATTGTTGACCGATGCACAGTGACACCATCTGCAGCAAGATGATGCTGCAGCTCTTTGGAGGTGGTCTGTGGATTGTCCTTGACTGTTCTCACCATTCTTCTTCTCTGCCTTTCTGATATTTTTCTTGGCCTGCCACTTCTGGACTTAACAAGAACTGTCCCTGTGGTCTTCCATTTCCTTACTATGTTCCTCACAGTGGAAACTGACAGGTTAAATCTCTGAGACCACTTTTTGTATCCTTCCCCTGAACAACTATGTTGAACAATCTTTGTTTTTAGATCATTTGAGAGTTGTTTTGATGAGCTCATGATGCCACTCTTCAGAGGAGATTCAAATAGGAGAACAACTTGCAATTGGCCACCTTAAATACCTTTTTCTCATGATTGGATACACATGGCTATGAAGTTCAAAGCTCAATGAGGTTATCAAACCAATTTTGTGCTTCAGTAAGTCAGTAAAAAGTAGATAGGAGTATTCAAATCAATAAAATGATAAGGGTGCCCATACTTTTGCACCGGTCAAATTTTGGTGTAATGCATATTGCACATTTTCTGTTCTGTCTCTCTCTCTAGATTATCTGGGTGCATGATCACAGAAAAGGGCTGTTCTTTTTTGGCTTCAGCTCTGAGTTCAAATCCCTCCCACCTGAAAGAGCTGGATCTGACCTACAACCACCCAGGAGAGTCAGGAGAGAAGCTGCTTTCTGCCAGACTGGAGGATCCACACTGCACACTGGAGACACTCAGGTATGAAGAAGTTCTCAGGGAGAAGATTCAGGTGTGCTGCAGATAGACAGAATGAAGTCTGTTACTGACAAAAAGAAGAGTGCCCAGTTAAGTTAATATTTTGAAAATAATAAACAAAACTACACAATACAAGGACAGAACCGTTTTCTCATCATTATATGGGAGTTCCTTCAGCTGCGGATCCCCATCACCACCAGGAATAATAATTGATGATCAGGTTTTAACAATAATTCTGATAATTCTTTCACCTGCCGTAGACAGGCTTGAGAATGTTAATCCTTTAACCCTTTTCCCCGTGATCCTGGACTGTTTTAGTAACAGAGGACACTGCATTTACAGCACGTCAGTTGCAGCCAACACCTTTCCTTTTTAGATCCAGAAACGGCACTATGAATCCGGTAAATGAAAGGTGTTGCTTTCATTTACTTAATTCAATAAAACCTCAATTTCTGCATCAGAATATTTTTTTTTCTTTTACATTTTCTGCAACTTTTTGGAGGCTTTCTGCTGTTATTTCTTAGTGTACTCACTCCTTAGTAGTCATGGTAGTCATTTGTTAATTAATGGGCATGGAATAGATAGATAGAAGTAAATGAGGTTGGGGAAGTGTTGGTGTAAAGAGCTAAGAATTAAGTGGTTGAATTATGTCCATATGGTGTGACTTGGTTAAACTCAGTTGGCAGCAGCATCCCGTCCCTGATGGGAGGAGATAAAGAGTCCAACTGCGATGCATCTCTCCTCTTCATGTTGCCTCCCCAACACACCACAGCGTAGAAGAGAATGCTGGCCACGATTGACTGGTAGAACATCTGCAGAAGCTTCTTACAGATGTTAAAGGACCGCAGTCTCCTCAGGAAATAGAGCCGGCTCTGTCCCTTCCTGTACAGGGTGTCTGTATTTGTTGACCAGTCCAGTTTGTCGTCCAGCTGCAGACCAAGGTCTTGACTGTCTCCACATCAACCCCCTCAATGGAGACCGGCTGCAAGGGTAGTCCAGACCTACGGAAGTCCACCACCATCTCCTTGGTCTTGGATATGTTCAACTGCAGTTGGTTCAGTCGGCACCAAGCAACAAAATCATCCACCTTTCTCCTGTACTCTTCCTCCTGACCACCCTTGACACACCCAACAATGGCAGTGTCATCCGAGAATTTCTGCAGATGGCATATCTCAGAGTTGTACTGGAAGTCTGATATGTATAGAGTGAAGAGGAAGGGGGAGAGCACAGTCCCCTGTGGTGCTCCAGTGCTACTGACCACAGTCTCGCAGGACTGGATGGGCTGACAGTCTGTGGGAGGGAGATCTGAACAGCACTGAGAAGAGGGTGGGAGGTATCCGGTGGGGCAGAGGCTGATGTTGCTCTGATGGCAGGGCAGACAGAAGCAGGTGATGATGAAACAGAGCAATCAAACCGGTTATAGAAGAGATTGAATTCGTTCGCTCTTTCCACACCACCAGCTGTTGCACTATCACTCTTTGGCTTGCATCCCGTGATTGTCCTCATACCGTCCCAGACTTCCTTCATGTTGTTAACTTGTAACTTCTGCTCAACCTTCTTCCTGTAGGTCTCCTTAGCCTCCTTTAAGCAGGACTTGAGTTCACGCTGAATATTCTTCAACTCCTCCTGGTTCTTGTCTTTAAAGGCCCTCTTCTTTTTGTTTAAGAGGTCCTTTACGTCGCTGGTAATCCAGGGCTTGTTGTTGGTAAAGCAGTGAACAGTTCTTACAGGAACCACAATGTCCATGCAAAAGTTCAGATAGTCAGTTGTGCAGTCTGTTACTCCCTCAATATCCTCGCCATGAGAGTCCTGCAGCACACTCCAGTCTGTGGATGCAAAGCAGTCCCTCAGGGTCTCCTCTGCCTCCTGAGACCACTTCCTGAAGGAGCGTGTTGTTTTAGGTTGCCTCATCACACAGGGTTTGTACTGAGGCTGCAGGAAAACCAGGTTGTGATCGGATTTTCTAAGTGGAGGCTGAGGGATGGCCGTGTATGCATCACTGATGTTAGCATACAGGAGGTCAATTGTCCTGTTTTTTTCTGGTGGTACAGTCCACATACTGGGTAAAGGAAGTCAGGGTGGAGTCCAGCATAATGTGGTTGAAGTAGCCAGACAGAGTGACAAAAGCATTCGGGTGTTGTGTCTGAAGCCCAGCGATGGACGTGTGTATGATGTCACACCGCGAGCAGTTCAACATCCCGGCAGCAGATTGTCTCTTTAACAGTCACATGCCCAGGATGAGGATCTTTCTTTTCTTGAGGATTTTACTGTTGTTAATGAGGATAGCTCCTCCCTGTGTAACTGGGTTTTGGACTTCCTGACTGAGAGACCACAATCAGTCAGGATTGGAAACAACACCTCCAACACCACCTTACTGAGCATCGGCGCCCCCCAGGGCTGTGTGCTCAGTCCACTGCTGTTCACTCTGCTGACTCATGACTGTACTACAAAGTACAGCTCTAACCACATCATCAAGTTCGCTGATGACACAACTTTAGTTGCCATCATCAGCCAGAACGATGAGTCAGCATACAGAGAGGAGGTGCAGTGGCTGACGGACTGGTGCAGAACCAACAACGTAATCTCTAAACGTGGATAAAACCAAAGAGATGGTTGTTGACTTCAGGAGAGCTCCAGATGACCACCCGCAGAACATTGTGCAGTGGAAATTTCTGGGTGTTCACATTGTGTTCACTCACACTCTCAGCACACAGACATGGCTCTATCCCTATCAGCAATATTTGCTGCTTTTTTCATAAAAAAACTATAAACTCTCTACCTCAGTAACTGCTGTGATCATGTATGTTAAATATCTTTGCACTTTATTCTCACTAAAACTATTTACTACTATATTGAATCTGTTATTAGATATTAAAATTTAAATCTGAGGCTCTGGTTTCCTCTAATTGTGTTAATGGTGTTATAAAGGAGAGGGTGTTTCTTCTTAAGGATTAACGTTAATTATTGTGTATCAGGAAAATCCAGAACTTCATATTCCTTCACCATGTTCACTAATATAAACCCAGAGAGAGAAACTCTGCATTTCACTCTCACACCCTGCTGATCTGTGTGTGTGTGTGCGCGCGTGTGTGTGTGTATGTGTGTGTGTGTGTGTGTGTTTAGAATGGAACATGGAGGTGAGCTCAGAATCAAACCTGGATTAAAGAAATGTAAGTATTCTCTCTCTCTCTCTCTCTCTCTCTCTCTCTCACACACACACATATTTCTCTCTCTGTATCAGTGCAGTGTGTGTAATGTGTGTGTAGTGTGTGTGTGTGTAATGTGTGTGTAATGTGTGTGTAATGTGTGTGTAGTGTGTGTGTAGTATGTGTGTAATGTGTGTGTAATGTGTGTGTTCTTGTTTTCAGACGGCTGTGATTTCACACTGGATCTAAACACAGTAAACCCTGGTCTCTCTCTGAGTGAGGAGAACAGGAGGGTGGAGATTAGGGAGGAGCTGCAGTCGTATCCTGATCATCCAGAGAGATTTGATGTGTGTCCACAGGTTCTGAGTAGAGAGAGAGTAACTGGTGTAACTGGACGCTGTTACTGGGAGGCTGAGTGGAGAGGAGCAGCTGCTGTAGCTCTGAGTTATAAAACCATCAGCAGGAAAGGAAGAGGATCAGACTGTGGGTTTGGAGAGAATATAAACTCCTGGAGTCTGATCTGCACTGATACCGGCTACAGTGTTCATCACAATAATAACAGAACTGATCTCTACATTCCTTCCTCCGGCTGTAGGAGAGTAGGAGTGTATGTGGACTGTCCCTCCGGCACTCTGTCCTTCTACAGAGTCTCCTCTGATACACACTCACACACACACTCACCCTCACACACACACTCACACACTCTCACACACACTCTCACACACTCTCACACACTTACACACATTCTACACCACCTTCACTCAGCCCCTCTATGCAGGAATTGGGGTTTATAATTTGGTTGGGTTAAATTATTCTGACTCCTCAGTGACTCTGTGTAAAATAGAATAATCCTGTGTGAATCTGTGTATGTGTGTCTGTGCTTGTGTGTGTCTGTGTTTGTGTGTTTATCTGTGTGTGTGTGTGTGTCAGTCTGTTTTTGTTTGTGTATCTGTGTATATTGTGCTTTTTGTATAGTGTGTGTGTCTGTGTCTGTGTGTGTGTGTGTGTGTGTGTATAGAGTGTACAGTGCGTGTGTGTGCCTGTGTGTGTATAGGGAGCATGTGTATGTGAGTGTGTTACTGTGTGTTTTTGTTTATCAGCCTGTGTGTTTGTGTTTGTGTCTTTGTGTGTATCTGTGTTTGTATGTGTGTGTTGTGTGTGTGTGTTTATCTGTGTGTATGTTTTTAGGTGTGTATAGTGTTTGTGTGTGTGTGTGTGTGTGTGTGTGTGACAGCACCATTACTGTGGGTTAAATTTTAAACGTTACTTATTATACATTTTTCTATTATTGTCTTTAGTTCTCCTTCATTTGTCACTCCCTTTGTCATCTCTTATTTATCTGTATATGATCAACTGTATTTTGTATTCTTTAAATAATAAAAATACAATCAGAGGAACATCGTTATTCATCTACCATTTAGCACACTGTTAGTGATTAATGTGATTATTGTAATAATTGTAACAATGCCCAGAATGCACCAGACACTGACATCACTCCCTTATATGATCACATCACCTGAATATTGACTACAACAATTACACCCCCTATAAATACACCTGCACTTCACTCACACCTCGCCAAGTATTGATGATTCTCCCCTATACAAATCATTATTCCCTGCGAGTGTTTACTTCTTCATTACAGCCTTGCTTTTGTTTCTTTTTTAGGTCTGAATTTACAAATACATGCAAAAATACAATGCATGAATTTTACATACTTACATAAAGAAGAAGAAACAAAAGCAACAAAAAGTAAATAAAATATCTCAAGAATGACAATAGAAAACATGGATGGGGTGGGGGAGCACCTTATTCAGCTGGAGGTGACTGAATACAGGGATAAACACAGACTTTCCAATCATAATAAAAGTGGTGAGATTATCTAATTTAATATTTGATTTTTTCAAAAAGTAAAAAAAAAACGACGATGAAGCCACTGTGCTGCTTTAGGTGGACTGGATGACGTTCATTGTAAAAGAGCACCGGGCTTTATATCTAGCTCACACATCTCAGATAAAACATCAGATATAATATTAACATGTTCAGACCAGAACGTGACAAAATCATGTCCAGAAAATCCTTATAACAACAACTATTACAAGATTATCAACACTTGGATAAAATTAAGCTGTTAAATATAAACAGTGATGAACCTTAAACTTTTTGCAGTGCATGATTCCACTCTTCTTCTAAAAGTTCTAATCCAGGTTCTCCCTTCCAGACAGCTCTTAGATTATCTGAGGTCCTGATGTTTTTGGACATCATTGATGAGTAGATTATTGATGTGAGACCCTGTGAGTGAAAGGGAACTCAGCATTATCAACACAAAAAAATCACAGAAGTGAATAGACTGAGAAGTCGCTGAATCTTGAGAAAACACACTAAACGAGCAGAGCTGGCATATTAAATTTTGTTCTTCATAGAACGGTTATTACCTCTGGTGAGAGGTTGTCATGGTTACAGTGGAAAGTGACTGCAGTAAAGTCACTGTAGTAAACACATTACCGTTTCCTTTTAGTTAAGTGAATCATGTAAAGTATTTTATTTAATTAACACATTTATGTGATTCGCTTGGGTAAGAGAAAATCTCTTAATGTTTAAATTGAAAGAAAAAACTTAATGTGTTTTATGCAACCAGGCACTGGACACTCAACAACCGCAACCAATTAGCTTGCTGCTTACACTGCAGGTGGAGGATGTGGAGACCTGTGCAAGCATGGTAGCCGGAAACAAATTGAACAATCCTGTTTTTTTGTGCACTAAACGATGTGTAGTTTAGATTGTTTTAGATTGTCCCTGTTCAAACAGAGAGGATATATTTTTAGGGAGATGTGTAAAACTCTGGGATCAGTTTTAAAGCTGGAAAACTCCTTGACAGAGCTGGATCTCAGTAACAATGACCTGCAGGATTCAGGAGTGGAGCTGCTCTCTGCTGGACTGAGTTCACACTGTAAACTGCAGATTCTCAGGTCAGTGTTTCTGTCACTTAATTTTGAAATTATTAATAAACCTTAAATTCAGAGCTTTACTAATATAAATGTTGTTACCATGATGAAGATGACCACATGGTCCAGAGTTCAGTTTGTCCACTGCTAAATCTGAAAGAAAGTTTCTAAAATTTAACAGGATTATTATTAAAAAATGATTGTAACCCTTCAATACAGTTTTACCAAATGTTTATAGACTTTGGTAAATATCGTTTAAAGGGTGCTAGGAGGTGGTACTTAACTAAAAGAAATATCTAAGTCTATACCTAGGTCTATACATATATATAGGTCAGTGTTTTTATACAGTGATTTTAATGCACATTTCCTCTCCTTTAACCCTTCCCATGCTGTTTTATTCATGTCCCTGTCTAACCTTAATAAAAATCTCATGACACATATTGGCACCTCTGCACTTACTATGTCTACTTTCTTACCCAGAATAATGGTAAAGAGTCGGAATGTAACAGGTTTTTAGTGGCTTGTAATATGATGTTTTAAATAACAGTTTATCTAGCTTCTTATGAGTGTTTTTTATTGGGTAGATTTTTTTGTGGAGTGTGAGATCAAGACATGACCAAGCCCAGTTTTTTGGTAACATGATACTTTTATATTTCTGAGTACAATAATAAACTTGGTAGAAGCATGACAATGTACATTTTCAGCCACTTTGTTTTTTTACATTAACATAGTGTTATAGGTTTACTGTATAAAAAGGCCAGTAGAAAGTATTCTTAGGTAAATTGTGCTGTGCTTTTCTCCTTTTGTACGTTAACTTTGTTTAATCTTGGAGTTAAGACGTGTAAAAGTCTGGGATTAGTTTTAAATCTTGAAAATCCCTCCAAAGAAGAGCTGGACCTCATAAATAATAAGCCGTAGGGTTCAAGAGTGAAGCTACTCTCTGCTGGACTGAAGAGTTCACACTGTAAACTGCAGATTCTCAGGCCAGTGTGTTTCTGAAAGTTCATTTTAGAAGAATCAATGTTTTGATTTTCAAAGCCTTATCCCCCCTATAGTTCTATAGTTCAATCTACCAGAAGATCGAACGCCATGCCATACCCTGTGGACAATGCTTAATTGGGGCCAATTTCATCCTACAACATCCTTATACACACCTCGAAATTGTGTCGCAATATTTCAGAAATAAGGAGTCGGCCTGAATTCTGACAATAATGGAGTGATCAGCACAGTCTCTGGATCTGAACCCTATTGAGCTGTTGTCGGAGCAGCTTGAACATATGGTACAGAGGTAAACTGCATCAACCCAATCCATGTTTTGGGAGATGAAGCTACAGGAAGCTCGGGGTAAAATCACATCAGATTACCTCTAAAAGTTGACAGCTTGAATGCCTAGGGACTGCCAGGATGTAAAAGGTGGCTTCTTTGATTAAGGCAAATTTTAAAGTACACAGTCATCATTAAAATCTATATTTTTACTCTGATAATGTCTGCATGTCTTGTTTCTGTGCTTTATTTCATAATCTTAAGTGTGTTTCCATTGAAAGCAAGCAAATTTCACTGTGATGTGAGTGTGGTTTCTCAGAAATGATCATATGACTGAAAGAACCTAAAAACCTTTATAAGCGGAAGTGAAATCGACCACAGTTGCCCAGCCCTTTGCTGAGCTGTGAGTTTTGTTTCTGCAGCAGGTTTAGTTCCTCTTTTATTCCTTTTTTTTCTTTGCTCCACACTTTAGTTAACTCATTTACTGTTGAGTTGAATTCATTTAAAGTGTACAGTTCACACAGTGTAACAGATCACACAGAGGAACATCACAAACTAAATGAAACATGTATTCTAAAATATCTATAAAAAATACTACCCTGTCCATAGAACCATCAGACCAAATCCATGTTTCTGTTAGCGAAGATCAGGAGAAGATATCCAGCACTGGATACTAAACTAGGATTTCATTTCTGGTTGGAAACTCTGTAAAAAAAAAAAACACTTAAATTCAATGATTCAAAGAATTGGACCATAAAGGACTGAAGTAAAATTATTTTTGCTGATGAGTCCAATGTAACACCTGGCCATCAAATGTTTACTGTACTGTAAGGTGAACTGCAGAGGTGTACTTTTACCCACTGTGAAATTTGGTGGAGGCTTGGTGATGATCTGGGGATGCTTCAGCAAGGCTGGAATTGGGCAGTTTGGAAATACAAGATTATCCTGAAGAAAACTCGCTTCCTTCTACTCTGGCAATGTCCCCCAACTCCGAGGGCTGTTTTTTCAGCTGGACAATGTTCAGTTCTACACAGCTAGATCAATTAAGGTGTGGATGAAGGACCACCAGCTCACGACCCTGTCATGGCCAGCCCACTCTGAACTGCTTAAATTTTTATGCCAAGAGTGGCATAATAACCAAGGTCATTCCACCAAATATTGATCCTGAACTCTTCCTTATTAACCTGTTTTCTTTACAAATGTATTTATTTATTTGGTAACTGTTAGTCCATTAGTTTAGCTATTTGTGTATTTAAACAATCATATAATATATTTATACTGTGGAATACTACTGTATATTCATTAAATTATCATTTACCCACAATATTATACAAATAATAAATACTAAATATACTAAACAATTCCCTAGGGGTTTCACCTGATGGTGGTGACACTCCCAGCTCTCGCTCACCATCAGTATGTAGTCATTCCCCACAGGCTGCTGCTGCTTCTCTTGGGAATATATATGTATTATATAAGAGTGAACTGCCTGACTTCAGTGTTGAAGTAGCTAAAGGAAAATCAGCAGAATTTATACAATACACATTTCATAGAATATAATTCAATTCAATTCAATTCAATTGTATTTATATAGCGCTTTTTACAACAAAGGTTGTCACAAAGCCGCTTTACAGGAAAAACAGGTCCACGCCTCTTATGAGCAGCACCACAGAGATGCCAATTTTATGGTGACACAGTGGCAAAAACTCCCTTTAAGAGGAAGAAACCTTGGAAGGAACCAAGACTCAGTCCGAGGAACCCATCCTACTCGGGTTGACCCGCTCAGTACAAACAAACAACAAACAACAAACAAATAACAGAACAAAACAGTACAGAGAATTAATGTGAACTATGGCTAATATAACAGGTACTAATTTATGAATATAAGTGATATAATGAATATAAGATACTGAGTGTGTTAATGTTAATCAGTGCAGGGTTGCAGAGCCGGAGAACAACACAGCGGGCAGTGGAGAGCCAGGCTGTGAACATCAGGAACAGCATCTCCATACATGTAAAAGAGATAGATAGAGAAAACAGAAAGGAAAGGAACAGAAACAAAAAGCAGAAGTTAGAAAGGTTCTGTAATAATTCTGATGAGTAGAAGGACAGGGCTGATTCCTGAAAGCTGGAACCACAGACAGACACATCCAGGCCGACCGGCCGGCCAGGCATCTTAGCACGTGAGAAAGATAGAGAGAGAGAACAGAGAGGGGAGGGAAGAAAAAGGGGTTAGAATGGTTTTATAAAACTCTGCTGGAATGGGATGGGCACTGGTAGCAGCAGCTCAGGACATGGGGAGAGAAAGAGAAAGCAGATGATTAGGACAGGGTTTATATTTGCTGGATAAGCTGTAAGAGGAAGAAAATTGTAATGAGACATTACTCAAAAGCTTGAGCAAATAGAAATGTTTTGAGTCTAGTCTTAAAGATTGAGAGTGTGTCTGAGTCCCGTATATCAATAGGGAGGTTATTCCAAAGTTGGGGAGCTTTATAAAAGAACGCTCTTCCTCCTGCATAGTTTTTTCTAATACGCGGGACTAATAACAGGCCAGCGTCTTGGGAGCGGAGGGAACGCGGCGGATTGTAAGGAGTAAGGAGTTCCTGTAGATAATGCGGGGCCAGACCATTGAGGGATTTATACGTCAGGAGTAGGGCTGTCCCTAACGATTATTTTTTAAACGATTATTCTAACGATTATTTTTTTCGATTAGTCGACTAATCTATTTATTGAGAAACATATTTAAATAATTATTATTTTACGTTTTAAAGCAAACGATAAATTACTATATTAATATATAATAACAACAACAACAACAACAACACAAGCCTACTAAACCAAACCCCACACTTATAATCACTTACATGTACAACACGTTTAGATCTTTAACGCTAAAAATGGTAAGCTCCCATACACCACAACCGTGTGTTGCACTGTTTTCTGTGACCGCTAGATTTTGTGACCACTGGCAAGTAGTTCTCAGCAGACCGGTGCACTGGCCGATTTGAAACGTGTTCGTTTCTAATGTTTACCCCGACTGGCCAAAACGGTTAAGTTTAGGGCTGAGGGTAAGGTGTAGGTATAGAAAGCTTCCGTTTTGCCAATGAACGCTCATAACCGTGAGCACTGGTCACAAAATTCCGACGGTGACAGAAAACGGTGCAACACCGCAGCGCCGACGGCGCTAGCTAAAATAACTTAAGGCAGCTAGCTTAGCTAAACACCTGAACTTATGAATAATGCTACTGTTTCTGGAATCTGCGAAATGCCATGCACAAATATAAACCAAAAATGTATAATTTCTGCCTGTGGCAGGTTTAAAGCCTTTGGTAGACAGCCTTAAGTCTTTTGAGGACACCCGTGGAGACCCTGATGTAATCGGTAACTTACTGTGTGACCCTGTTGACATAGTGCTCCTGGATGTTTGCGCTTCAAGTGCTCCTTTTGCACGTATGGCAGAGGACCACATTGTTGCCCTTTTGCGTGAAATGCTCCCAAACTTTAGATGCCCGCTGGCGTTTTTTTGTAGCTGGAGATTGCTCTCCGGAGTCCATGCTCTCCTCTGCCCGAACCCGACATGACCCGAGGTCCGACCCGAAATCCGACCCGGGCTCCAGAAAATAGTCCGAGATGTAGGCGCGTTTTTTAATTATATTTTTATGTAAAAAAAAAAAAAATAACGAAAACTGAAAGTGAAACTAAACTAATTTATTTATAAGCGCTGTTTTCACTACCGCAGTTCTACAGCGGGGGTGTTGTGCCGATTCTGTCCGCGAAGCGGGAGTCAGATTCAGCAGAGAGTCGAATTCGGCACAAACGCGGCGGCACCTCGCGGTGCGCGGTGTCAGTTGTAAGCGCTCGCGCTAGCCGCAAAATACGACAGAAAACACTGAGGGAGCTGCAGAATTATGTATGGGACTAGAATATGAGCTCTCACCAGAACAAGCGAATCTCTCTCTCTCTCTCTCTCTCTCTCTCTCTCTCTGTGTCTCTCTCTCTCTCTCTCTCTCTCTCTCTGTGTCTCTCTCTCTCTGTGTGTGTGTCTCTCTCTCTCTCTCTCTCTCTCGCACGTGAACTCCTCCGCGTTTGACTTGCAGAACTGTGTTTAGCTGTTCTTAAAAATCATTTTAATTAAATAATAGTTCTATGCTTCTATGTTACCGTGTTAATTAACATAGTTCTGATCATATTTACGACGCGCCGACGCACGTTATGCAAATCGATGTATTTTCGTAATCGATGACGTCGATTATGTCGACGCGTCGCCCCAGCCCTAGTCAGGAGAAGTATTTTATAATCTATACGAAATTTAACAGGTAGCCAGTGTAGGGATGAAAGAATAGGTGTAATGTGATCGAACTTTCTAGCTCTGGTTAGCACTCTTGCGGCTGCATTCTGAACTAGCTGGAGTTTATGGAGTAATTTATGTGGACTTCCAGCCAACAACGCGTTGCAGTAGTCCAGCCTGGAGGTTATGAATGCATGTACCAGCTTCTCAGCATCTTCCAGAGAGAGTATACTGCGGATTTTAGCTATATTTCTTAAGTGGAAGAATGCAGTTTTGACTATGCTACATATGTGAGCATCAAAAGAAAGTGACCGTATATGTCTACAGTATTAACATTTATGTTTTTATCAATATTAGGACCTAATAGAAGGACCTCAGTTTTATCAGAATTAAGTAAGAGAAAGTTGTGTCTCATCCAATTTTTAATGTCTTTAATACAGTCTGTTATTTGATTTATACAGAGCTCCTCGTTGGGTTTAGCAGATATGTAAAGTTGCGTGTCATCAGCACAGCAGTGAAAGTTTATACCATGCCTACGGTTAATTTTACCCAGTGGTAGCATATAAAGAGTAAAGAGTAATGGACCCAGTATTGATCCTTGAGGGACACCATATTTTACTCTAGACTGATAAGAGCATTCGTTATTTAAGTAAACACACTGGAATCGATCTCTCAGATAAGATCTGAACCAGGTGAGGGCTGATCCTTTAATTCCTATAAGATTTTCTAACCTATCAAGTAGAATAGCGTGACCTATGGTGTCAAAGGCAGCACTCAGATCTAGCAGTACAAGGATGGCATTACTGCCCCTATCAAGAGCTGAAAGTAAATCATTAGTTACTCTAAGTAAAGCTGTTTCAGTACTATGGTTTTGTCTAAATCCAGATTGAAAAACCTCATGCATGCTATTACTTTGTAGATACAAGCACAGCTGGTTAAACACAATTTTTCTAGGATTTTGGCTATAAAGGAAAGATTAGAAATTGGTCTATAATTAGCAAGCTTGCGGGGGTCCAGATTTGGCTTTTTGATAATGGGCTTAATGACCACCAATTTAAGAGAATTGGGTACGTAGCCCATGCTAAGGGATGAATTTACTATTTCTAGTAAAGATTTTCCCACCTTTGGCAGTGCCTGTTTAAGTAATTGTGTGGGTACTGGATCTAATATACATGATGTTGATTTTGATGAGTTAATTACACTAAGAAAATCTTTTTCTGTAACCGGGCTGAAACACTCTAGGTGTGCCTCAGAGCTGAAGCAGCATTCATCGATATCTATAAGTAAATTTTGGGAGTGATACTGAATTTTTTGTCTAATGCTATTATTTTTTTCATCAAAGAACTTCATGAAATCATTACTATTAATGTCGACAGGGATAACGGAGCTAGTTTGTTTTTGACTGCCGGTGAGTTTAGCCACAGTAATGAAAAGGAATCTAGGATTGTCTCTGTTTTTCTCAATAAGCAATGAAATATACTGGGATTTTGTTTTAATTAGGGCTTTTTTGTAGTCTGTGAGACTATGCTGAACTACGTTCAAAGTTACGAGCGGTTTGTTTTAATGTACGTGTGTGGTCATTATACCACGGTGCTAGCTTTTTATCCCTGATTTGTTTTATTTTTGTCGGCGCTACGCGGTCAAGGTTAGAGCGGAGCACAGTTTGTAGATTTTCTGTTTTGTGCTCGAGATCATGTTCATAGGACGGAAAGGAGATGGTTAAGTCGGGGAGATTATTTACAAATTCATTAGGAATTGCGGTTGTTATTTTACGCTTGCTGATATAGCAGGGCGGGAGGAGGATATTTTGATTAAAAACTATTTCAAACATAATTAGATAATGATCGGATATTGAGTCATGTTGAGAAAGAGTAACTGTATTCTCAGCCTCAATACCCAGTGTCAAAATTAAGTCTAATGTATGACTACATCGGTGAGTGGGGCCAATTACATTTTGTTTAAAGCCTAGAGCATCTAAAACTGATTTAAATGCAATTTTTAGTGGATCCTGGTCCTTTTCAAAGTGGATATTAAAGTCTCCAACAATTATGATCTTATCAGAAAGAAGAGTTACTGCTGCTAGAAAGTCAGCAAATTCACTAATAAAATTTGAGTATGGTCCAGGAGGACGATATAGTGTTATAAGCAGAAATGAATGCTGCGTTTTGGAAGCAGGAGACGGGCCTGCTACTTTAAGACTAAGAACTTCAAACGACTTAGCATCCAATTGTGAGTTTTGAGATATACCTAACATTGAGTCATAGATTATGGCAACCCCACCGCCACGACCAGAGCTGCGTGGGTGACTAAAATAGCTAAAACCTGGGTGTAGACTCATTTAAAGCGATATATTCATCAGGTTTAACCCAGGTTTACATAGTGACATAGTGCAGTAAGGTGATTATCAGTAATAATATCATTAACAATAACTGATTTTTGTATAATTAGGCCAAGTTTTTAAAAATAATTATCTGGACTAAAGAACTTTTAGTGGATTTCTTCAAAAGTTAAAAATGCAAGTTTCTCAAAACTCCAAAATCTATTACAGTAAATTTCCTTGTAATTTAGAATTTTCTAAACTTTTTCATTTTACAGTAAAGTAGGGGAGTACAGGTAATTTCTGCAGATATGTAGAACTGTAAATTCTATTTCTACTCTGATCTAATATCAGAGTCTCTAACAGATATAGAACTGAATTCATACTGCCTATGTGGGCTTTCTTTATGTAGCTGTGTCTGAGTTTGTTTTGTGAAACCTGTTTCCTGTTACGCAGATCTACTTACTAAAATCTGGCTTTATACGTTTCCTCTACAGATCAGAAGAAGTTTTATATGGAAAGTTTATGATCAGAATGAGCTAAAAGCTAAATTCTATCCTCTGTTCCAGATCTAAAGGTACAGGAGTTTAGAAGCTGAGGACTAAAAGCTCATGGACTGATACAGCTCTGCTCATAGCAGGTAAGATCATTTCATTTAATTACACTCTTTATTTTTACTCTTTCTCTCTGGATTCTACAGGATACATGAACAATGTCTTTTAAACTAAACTTTCTGATCTTTACGTTTAACACTCCACTGCTACAGTTTTAATATGTACAGTGGGTTTAGGGGATGTAGGTGGAGTTTATGGATGTGTTTATGGATGTTCACAGAGGGACACATATTCAGTCTCCAGCTGTGAAACTCTTCAAAATGGGGGGTAAAAACTGCAAGTGTGCAGAAGGAGCTTCTGACCCAGAGTGAGTAGCTTTACATAACATCCCTTAATACTCAGACTGTACTCCACACTTTACTCCACACTTTACTCTCATTATGGATCTTCATGAGGATCTGTTTACACTGTCATCTTCAATTAATTCAGTTTATGTATATTGTCCTTTTTACTACCAGTATGTTCCATTATACAGATTGAGTGATTTTGTTTTGTGTACAATGTTATTTTCTCTGGCCAATGCAACATGTGTACTGAGAGTTTATATAACTAAACACATAAAACTGAAAAAAAATACTTTAAAACACAAGCTTTAAAATTGAATATACAAAAATGTACATTTCGTGAGAGGACAAGGTAAGGAAATGTCCATATTTATTACTACTTAAACTGTGTAAAATTGATTGAATTCGACAATGCTCATCAGCTGTAGATGATTAGATTATGGTTAGAGAGGATGTGGGTGGAGTTGGTCTTGTTTAAACCTCAGATGGAGGTTTAGAGGTGTAAGCTTCAACAGGGGAGTTCTAGGAATAAGCCTTCACAAAAAAAAGTCACTGTTACGCCCTAAATCAAGCTCCATGGTTCTGGACTATATATCGCTAAAATAGGGCTCACAGAGTTTATGTACTGTCCTACTTTATTCTATGACTATATAACGATTTATTCTGTTGTGTGAAGTCTGTAAATGTTATATTGTGTGTAAATGTATAAAATAAATGATTATTATTACAGTAAGTGATTTTTTTTCATACAGAAACACAATGTAGATCTTAATTTTCTATAAAACCCACAGAACCCAAGAGATGATGGTCATTTACAGAAAAAATCTCAACACAACCAAGGTATGTGTTATTTTTTTTGTGTGTGTGTGTGTGTGCAAAGCCGGTCATTTGACAACTATGACGACTTTAAGGAAGTGGTAGACATGTTTCTACCCACCACTGACTGCAGTTAACCACATACATTCTATACATAAATCTATACATCAATTCCAGAAACCTAATTTTGTGGCTTTTCTTACACTTACATTACATTACATTTGGCAGACACTTTTGTCCAAAGCGTCTTACAAAAGTGAAGTACAAAATAAAAGAAGTTAAAGGTAAAAACATCTTTAGATAGGGCTTAAAGGAGGTCAAAGGGAAATAATGGGATAGAGGAGTAGAG
This sequence comes from Astyanax mexicanus, assembly GCF_023375975.1. Classification (NCBI taxonomy): domain Eukaryota; kingdom Metazoa; phylum Chordata; class Actinopteri; order Characiformes; family Acestrorhamphidae; genus Astyanax; species Astyanax mexicanus. The sequence continues at coordinate 131,184,935 of NC_064408.1, read as the reverse complement.
AAGAGGAAGAGGCAGATGAGGTTAGAAGTAGTTGGTTAGTTAGAGGTGTAAGGAGAGTAAGAGCTCTTTGAAGAGCTCTGTCTTCAGGAGTTTATTAAAGATAGTGAGAGATTCTCCTGATCTGGTAGTAGAAGGTAGTTAGTTAGAGGTGTTAGGAGAGTAAGTGTTCTTTGAAGAGCTCTGTCTTCAGGAGTTTATTAAAGATAGTGAGAGATTCTCCTGATCTGGTAGTAGAAGGTAGTTAGTTAGAGGTGTTAGGAGAGTAAGTGCTCTTTGAAGAGCTCTGTCTTCAGGAGTTTATTAAAGATAGTGAGAGATTCTCCTGATCTGGTAGTAGAAGGTTAAAGGTGTTAAGAGAGTAAGTGCTCTTTGAAGAGCTCTGTCTTCAGGAGTTTATTAAAGATAGTGAGAGATTCTCCTGATCTGGTAGTAGAAGGTAGTTAGTTAGAGGTGTTAGGAGAGTAAGTGCTCTTTGAAGAGCTCTGTCTTCAGGAGTTTATTAAAGATAGTGAGAGATTCTCCTGATCTGGTAGTAGAAGGTAGTTTGTTCCACCATTGGGGAACTCTGTATGAGAACAGTCTGGATTGCTTTGTGTGAATGTTTGTTTGGTAAAGCGAGGCGACGTTCATTGGAGGAGCGCAGCGGCAGGTAGCGTAAGCCTTCAGGAGCGAGTGCAGGTAGGAAGGAGCCTGTTCTGTCATCACCTTGTAGGCGATTGTAAGAGCTTTGAATTTGATGCGAGCAGCAACTGGTAGCCAATGGAGGTCAATGAGCAGCAGAGTGATATGTGACCGTGCTGCTGCATTCTGAATCATCTGTAGTGGTTTTACTACACAGGCCAGGAGGCCAGTTAGTATGGCATTGTAGAAAAGCATACAATTATGCTTTTCACATTTGAATGCATATATATATATATATATATATATATTTTTTTTTTTTTTTTTTTTTATATATAAAAATTGTACATTAGGTATGTTTTGCTCTTGTTCAGAAGAAACCGCTGCAAGCGCTTAATTCTTTAAACTCCCTAAAATTCCCTAACCCATAAAACTTTCTACTTACTTTTTTGTGATTTTTTTATTTATTTATTATTTATTTATTTTTTATCTTTATCATTGTGAGTTTTAACTTGTTTCTTAATTGTTGTGCTGCTCTCTAGTTCTTGTAATCCACTGTTTGCTTTGTAATTAGAAGATTTTAAGAAACACTGGGGGTTTAAGTTAGCACTTAAAAAAGAAAAATATATTTAGGGATTCACCAAATATTTACCAACTGAATATATTTGACAGAAAATGGATAAAAGGCAGATCTTATGCAGAAATCTGGGATCTTTCCTCCCTCAAACAACCTGGAATATCTGATCTACCTCATTACCAAAGACCTCCATTAAACCTGAATCTGCTCTCCTTCAGGTGCCGTCAAACAAGATCACAAGCAATCCACAAGTGTTTAAGGACAGAGCAGATAAAGAAGGTGATGTAGCTCCATGTTTATTCTCTTATTTAATGTAGAGTATTATGTTCATGTGTACAGATTTACAGAGTTTACAGAGTACACCCTGGAATTAAAATTAATTGTTTAATTGATTGCGTTTCAGAACACGCCTACAAATTAAATATGTGATTTTTATGTGATTATTATGAAGCAAACAACAAACACTACAAAATAACAGTAAACCTCAATGTGCAAAACGATTCAGACCCTAATTTCAGTACTTTGTAGAGCTAACTTTTGTAGCAGTTATAGATTCAGTTCGCTTTGGATAAGTCTGTGTCTGTATGAGCTTCTCATATCTAGATACTGGGATTTATGCCATGAGTTGTGGTGGCTCCCCCTCCTGGCATGCAGGGATAGAATTATGGCCCAGCACTGACATGGTTGGGAGTTTGAGTTTGAGCACAGCAAGTCCTATTTATTTGAATAAATATTACTTACCTCTTTGCACTTGCATCCATTCCTTTATATTCCCTTGACATGCACATTTTTTGTTATTATTATTTTTTATTATATGCCCAGGTGTATAGATTTACATAGGGTAATGTATTCAGTGTATAACACTATATTCATGTGTATACCATTATGTAAAAATGTGTAGAAAAACATGCCTAAAAAAGAAGCTGACAGAGAACCTTTGTTTGATTATGATGTTTTATAGTATACATGTTCTGTTGATATACTTAAAACTCTTTTGCTCCCATGTAAACACAGATGGAACAGGTTTTGTACAGAACAACCCAACCCAGAATCCCACAGCTACCAGTGACCTGGTCCAGAACCTCACAGCTCAGACTGGAGCGACTGTTAGTGCTCCTGTTCTTCAGAGCAATGTGATTCATGGCCCAGTTACTATTATCACTGGATCTGACTCTAATCATGAAGGTAAATAAAAACTATTTCTTAAAAACTTGAAAGGTGAAAAGACAAATGGGTTACTCGTTTTAATATAAATGCTTTTTTGAAGTGGTATTTTATGATTTAAGTATCATTTTATTATTGTTTATCATTATATTATAATATAAGTCCAAATTGTGCCCAAAACATCAATATTAACATTAATATTAACACCACAGATACTGGACATCATCGGAGACAAATATGTTTATCTTGGTCTCTTTAGAACACAAGTCATTCAGCAAACTGTTTGTAGGCTTTCTTGTGCATCAGCTTTAAAAAGAGGCTTTCTTCTAGGACAGAGCCATGCAGATAAAGTAATGCAGTGTGTGGTGTACAGTCTGAGCACTGCATGCTGACCTGCATCCTGCTTCTTCAACCTCTGCAGAAATGCTAGCGGCACTCATACATCTATTTTTAAAAGCAAATCCCTGGCTATTACGCTGAACATGTGGACTTAACTTTGTTACTCAACCCTGTGGAGATCTGTTCTGATTGGAACCTGTCTTGAAAAACTGTTGTATGACCTTGAACATCATGCTGTATCTCAGTTTCAGGGTGTTATCAATCATCTCATAGTCTAGGCCATCTTTACAACAATTCTGTTTCTCACATCCTCAGAGAGTTCTGAGTGGTCCAGTGAATTCAAGCTCTGCTGCAATGATTTCAGAGTTACTCGTTCGACTCTTAGTCATGCAGCTAGCCATCAGCAGCCAGAATATCATTAGAGGAAGTATCTAAAATTCCTCTTGTCAGACATTTACACATTGGTTTAAACACAATTAAAAACTAATTGTTTTAAATGAGATTAATAAAGAGGCAAAGGTGTAGTCTGACTTCACATGTATGGGAGGAGGCATGTGCTAGTCTTCACCCTCCTGGAGTTAGGGGCATTAGTAGTGATACGTGGAGTCCTTATAAGTGGGTTGGGTAATTGGCCTTCCAAATTGGGGAGAAAAGAGAGGAAAAATAGAAATAAGAAAAGGCCTTACCTGATTTTCATATTCCTTGTTCTGTACTGCTGCTCACTCTCTCAGGAAGAGACAGAAGAGAAGAGGTAGTGGGAAAGACTGCAGGAGCCTCCACTACAGGTGATGCAAGTAATCTGATTATCATTTCTCTCATTCAATATCATGGGTTAACATACAAATAACAATTTCAGTTTAAACACCATAGCTTGTATAAAACAGGTCTTTGCATTTTGGTTGCAGTGTGGTTTGCAAGATAGGATACACATTACTATTGTAGCTCAGTACCTCTTAAAATGTAAATAAAGGTTTTGGGATATTATTAATGCAAGCAGATAATGAATCCAGTTGCCAAAGTAATGTAATATATTCTGCATCTTGCTGACCTGAAGGCTCACCCTCACCACATTACTGATATGTTCCAGACACTTTTCCTTTATACTGTATGTAGTACATAGTGACTATTGACCCATGCACAAAGGGCATCAATAATGAATGCTTGGAAGATCAGTGGAGCATTACGGAATATGTATGGCATGACACAGTATTTGTATTTCCACCTAGTGGTGAAAAAAATTGTAATTCATTCACCTAGCACCTTTAGTGAGCTCCAAAGCACAGTCCTGATGTCTGTGAGGTGGCAGTTTGGTAGCATTAACTTTACTGAAAATCACTTTGTTCGTCTGCAATATGGTATATCTAACTGAAATTGCCGATACCACAGCTCACCTACAGTTTGATAAAATAGGGGCAAATGAGGTCTAGATATTCAGAAGGTGTGTCTAAATTAGTGGAGCTCCCAATGGTAAATGACCAGACAGAAAAAGTGAATTCTGATGAGACCAGGAGTTATGTGTTAAAATTGCAAGGCACTTTATTTTTATAGCACCTTCCATACACAGAGGCAATTCAAATGCTTTACAAGAAGGATGTTTAAAACAAAGCTACAGCTCCTGGGACAAAAGCAGATAGAGGAGTTATAGTACAGGCTAGGGTAAAAACCAAAGAGAGATTTGACCAAGAATTTAGAGCCATTGAAGACATCCTCAGTGAACAATGGCAATTGGGGTTCCAATCTAGATCCTTAATTAAGCTGGTTAAATTGTAACTATGTTGCAAGGGTACTTTCACCTTTCCAGACTAAAATATCTCCAAAACAAAATATTTTTCTCATAACAACAGGTCATGCTCTTTGCACACTCTGAGACTGAAGCTGCTAGGGGTGAATGGTAAGCTGTGGACTGAAATCTGCGTCAGATTTCAATTTGTGTTAAATTATTGAAGTTTATGGATTGGAATCAAGATCGGTTCATCTGAGAATAGCATCAGTTAATGTATGGATTAAATATTCCAGAATGATGGTAGGCACAGGCTGGGAGCAGCAGAGATAACAGACAATATGATGCAGATCCAATATATTACAGCTTATAGTTTCTGTGTGTTACATGCACACTACCTTATGTAACCTAATAGTGCATATAATGTCTGTTCGAATTTTATAAATAATAGTGTGTAATGTTTGATTGTTTTATTTCTATCATACAGCGGCTCTAAGAGAAAAAGAAAAAGAGAAGCTCAAAAGGATCATCATCGATCGCTATGAAACTTTATTTGAGGGAACAGGAAAGAGAGGGAAGCACATCCTCCTGAATAAGATTTACTCAGAGCTGTATGTGGTGGAGGACTGGAGGGGAGGAGTCAATACAGATCATGAAGTGATTCAGATGGAAGCCAGACCCACAACACATGCATCAACAGATAGTGTTTCCATGGAGACTTTAACATTAAAAAAGTGCTCACAATGGGAATAGCTGGGATTGGGAAAACCGTCTCTGTTCAGAAGTTTGCTCTGGATTGGGCTGAAAGAAAATCCAATACAGACATAGATTTTGTTTTCATTATTGCTTTCCGAGAGCTGAATCTTCTAAAAGATGAAGAGTATGACCTTCCAGGACTTCTTCTTCATCTGTACCCACAGCTGAAACATTTAAAAGAAGCTGGGCTTTTTGATGATGAGTGTAGATGTGCTTTTATCTTGGATGGACTGGATGAGCTCAGGAAGCCTCTGGATTTTGAACAGAAGAAAATGTCCTCTATAACAGAGAAGGCAACTGTAGACGTTCTGGTGACCAGCCTCATCACAGGAACACTGCTTGAGTCTGCTCTTGTCTGGGTCACCTCCAGACCTGCTGCAGCAGATCAGATCCCACCAGATTACATCCACCGAAAAACAGAAGTGCGAGGATTCATCACAGACCAGCAGAAGGAGGAGTACTTCAGGAAGAGAATACAGGATGAAGAACAAGCTAACACAATCATCTCACACATTAAAAAGGTGAAGACACTCTACATCATGTGCTACATACCAGTCTTCTGCTGGATCACCTACACTGTGCTTCAGGAACTCATCAAGAACAAAGTAAAAGTAATCCCTAAAACTTTAACTCAAATGTACGCTCACTTTCTGAACATTCAGATGGACACAAAGAGAAAGAAATATGACAAGACTCATCAGAAAGATACTAAAACCCTGCTCGAATCCAACAGAACCGAGCTTCTGAATCTGGCTGAACTGGCTTTCAAGCAGCTGATGAAAGGCAATGTGCTGTTCTATGAAGAGGACCTGAGTGAGAGCAGGATTGATGCCTCTTACTCTGAGTATTCTGGGATCTTTACTGAGATCTTTAAGGAGGAATGTGTGCTTTACCAGAGTAAGGTCTACTGCTTTGTGCATCTGAGCTTTCAGGAGTTCCTGGCTGCTGTTTATGTATTCCATTGCCAGGAGAGTGAGAATCTAAAGGAACTGCAGTGTCTTTATCCATGGTATGAAGAGTGGTCTGAGAAAGTTACAGTAGATGAGGTGCTGATGGGAGCTGTGGATAAAGCTGTAAAGAGTCAAAATGGACACCTGGATCTGTTCCTCCGTTTCCTGCTAGGCATCTCACTGCAGACCAACCAGAGACTCCTACAGGGGCTTCTGACTTTTAAACACAGCAGCACAGATAAAACCAAAGACCATATCAAGAAACACATAAAAGGAGAATATATATATTACCAATCTCTTTCTACTGAGAGATCCATCAATCTGTTCCTCTGTCTGTCAGAAATGAAGGACCAGTCTCTCTCCGGAGAGCTTCAGGAGTATCTAAACTCAGAGAAACACTCAGGACAGGAGCTCTCTCCTGGACAGTGTTCAGCACTAGCTTATATGCTTCTGACCTCAGATGAAGTTCTGGAAGAACTGGACTCGAAGAAAATCAACACATCATCCGAAGGTTACAGCAGACTTGTCCCAGCCATGAGCATCTGCCGAAAGGCACGGTGAGTAATCCACATAAATACACAAAATCCGAGTCGGGTTCACTGGTCTTTTTGGCTTTTCGATTAGAGGCCCGGTTCTCTAAGTAGCCTTATAGACACATTGGTGATCTGATACTTGGCAGGCTAGACCTTGACTACATGCAGAATACAAGTCTGTCATCAGATCTCCAAAATGTCTTTTCTAAAAAATGCTTAATTAAATATCAAAAGTGGCCAGGGTTACCAAGCAGCTATGAGAAGGTTCTAGAATGACGGGACCTGGATATAATTATGCGACTCAATGGACTAAATTAAAATTGACCTCTTTTGACCTTTCGCTAGTAGAGACACCTTTCACAGCAATCACAGCTGCAAGTCTGTTGTGTTATGTCTCTACCATCTCATTTTTGCTAAATCTTCTTTGAAAAATAGCTCAGCCAGGTCGGAGAACATCTGTTAACAGCAATGTTTAGGTCTAGTCACAGAAGCTCAATTGGATGTAGGTCAGAACTTTGACTGGGCCATTCTTACACATAAAAATGTTATGATCCAAACCATTCCATACTATTGTCTGGCTAGAAGGTAAATCTCCTTCCCAATCTCAAGTCTTTTACATTTTCATCAGGTTTTCTTTCAGAATTGTCCTGTATTGAGCTCCATCCATCTTGAGTGATGAGCAGTGCCACACATAGCACTTTGCATTTAGGCCAAAAAGGTCAACTTTGGTCTCATCTTACCACTGCACCTTCTTCCACATGTTTACTGTGTCTTCTACATGGACTGTGGCTACTAACTGTATACAGCAACGGTTTTCTTCTTGCCATTTTTACATTAAGGCCAGATTTGTGCAAGATTTATAGTTGTCCCATTGGCCAGAGTAAAGGGAGCTAAATACTTTTGCATGGCATACTTTTTGATTTTTATTTGACAAAATCTAAAACAATAATTTAAGAAATCATGCATCATTTCATTCCACTTTACAATTACATTCTGCTCACTTAAAATATCAATAAAATATGTTTAGGTTTGTGTAAATAGACATTACAAGTGTAAGGCATTTTTTCATATTTCCACTGTATTAAAAGAGTTTTATAGTATGATTCACACTGTTGTTGAGCATTGTTTACTACTATTGTGTACTTTAGTAAAATAAGTAAAATTTAAGTAAAATATGTTGTTTTCATTCTTGTTTTTTAGACTAACTTCATGTCTTCTTGGAGTAGAGACCTGTGAAAATCTAGAATCAGTTTTAACACTGGAAAACTCCCTGAAAGAGCTTGACCTCAGTAACAATGACCTGCAGGATTCAGGAGTGGAGCTGCTCTCTGCTGGACTGAAAAGTTCACACTGTAAACTGCATATTCTCAGGTCAGTATTAATTTGTTACATATTCAAGTCAAGTCAAGAAGTTTTTATTGTCATTACAACTGAGTACAGGTACACAGTGTAGTGAAATTACATTCCTCCGGAACCATGGTGCAACATGGAACAACAAGCAATAGACAACATAAAGTGCAGGAGTGACGACAGTGCAACATAAAACTGTAACACTAAGTAGCAATAAATACAATAAATACAAAAGATGAGACAATTTAAAGACAGGACAGTGCAGTACCGATACGGTATAATAAAGTGTATAGTTAGGATAAGGTGCAGAGATGTGTAACATACTGTAACAAATAGAACATATATAATCACAGCGGTTACTGAGGAAGAGAGTTTATAGTTTTTGAGAGTGGCAGCAAATATTTCTGATAGGAATAAAGACATTTCAGTGTCTATGTGCTGAGTGGGTGTGTGTGTGGGTGTGGGTGAAGTTCATTCTTTGTGTGTAAGGAGAAGGGGGGGTTTAGTTAAGTTTTGTGTGAGTGTGTTGGGTGCATGGTGGGTGGGGTGGGGTTCAGCTCTGTCTCTGTGCGTTGAGAAGTCTGACTGCCTGGTGGATGAAGCTGTTGCAGAGTCTGGTAGTGGAGGCTAGGATGCTCCTGTATCTTCTGCCGGATGGCATCAGAGCGAAGTGTCCGTGTGAGGGATGGGTGGGGTCATCCCAATGCTGATGGCTTTGCGGATGCAGCGTGTGGTGTAGATCTCGGTGAGGGAGGGAAGAAAGACTCCGATGATCTTCTCAGCTGTCCTCACTATCCACTGTAAGGTCTTGCGGTCTGAGGTGTTGCATTTCCCAAACCAGACGGTAATGCAGGTGCTCAGGATGCTTTCTACAGTCCCTCTGTAGAACATGGTGAGGATGGGGGGTGGGAGATGTGCTTTCCTCAGTCTCCGCAGGAAGTAGAGGTGCTGCTGGGCTTTTTTTGTTATGGAGCTGGTGTTGAGGGACCAGGTGAGGTTCTCTGCAATGTGAACACCGAGGAACTTGGTGTTTTTCACAATTTCCACAGCAGAGCCGTTGATGTTCAGCGGGTGGTGGACACCTGCAGCTCTTCTGAAGTCAACAACCATCTCTTTGGTTTTATCCACGTTTAGAGATTGTTGGTTCTGCACCAGTCCCTCATCCACTGCACCTCCTCTCTGTATGCTGACTAGTCATTCTTGCTGATGAGGCCAACTACAGTTGTGTCATCACAGTACAGCAGTACAGTCATGAGTCAGCAGAGTGAACAGCAGTGGACTGAGCACACAGCCCTGGGGGGCGCCGGTGCTCAGTATGGTGGTGCTGGAGGTGTTGTTTCCAATCCTGACTGATTGTGGTCTCTCAGTCAGGAAGTCCAAAACCCAGTTACAGAGGGAGGAGTTCAGGCCCAGCAAGTTCAGTTTTCCGATCAGATGCTGAGGGATGATGGTGTTGAATGCTGAACTGAAGTTGATGAACAGCATTCGAACATAGCAGTCTTTGTTGTCCAGGTGGGTGAGAGCCAGGTGGAACGCAGTAGAGTTGGCATCGTCTGTTGATCTGTTTGGACGATACGCAAACTGCAGTGGGTCCAGTGAGGAGGGGAGCTGGTTTTTGATGTGGCTCATGACCAGCTTCTCAAAGCACTTCATGATGATGGGAGTAAGTGCAATGGGATGGTAGTCATTGAGGCAGGGCACTCGAGACTTCTTTGGCACATGGACGATGGTGGTCGTCTTGAAGCACGTCGGCACGACCTCAGTGCTCAGAGAGATGTTGAAAATGTTTGTGAGAACATCCGTGAGTTGGTATGCTGTCTGGTCCTGGGGCTTTCCGTGGGTTGATTCTGAGTAGAGTTCTCCGCACATCAGCTGAGGACAGGCACAGTACCTGGTCGCTTGCAGGAGGTGTGGTCTTCCTAGCTGTTGTGTAGTTCTGTGCTTCGAACCTTGCGTAGAAGGAGTTCAGTGCATCTGGAAGGGAGGCATCACTGTTACAACTAGGTGGAGGTGGCTTTTAGTTGGTGATGGTCTGGATGCCCTGCCACATGCGCAGAGTATCTGCAGTGTCCTGGAAGTGGGAATGGATTTTATTTGCGTAGGTGCGCTTTGCCTCTCTGATCCCCTGGGAGAGCTTGGCTCTAGCTGTTCTGAGGCCAGCCTTGTCCCCTGACTTATGACTCATCATACTTCCGGCGCCGACGCGAGTGGCTGCCTGTTCCAGTAGCTCCGTCTCCATTGTGTGTTAATTCGACGTTTTTTACGTTCATTTATCGTCTCTGTACTACTACACATGTCTAGTGTGCATCTTATTTATATCCTAAAGATATTTTTAGTGTAAATATGCGGGGCAGCAAGGAATATTGTGTTTATTTCCGTGAAGAACTGCTGGCCCTTCGACCCGCGGGACGTGGGGGCATTGTCCACACAATACCGGGGGAACTGAGGAGGAATTACCGAGGCTGCAGGGCCGGAGCTAAGCTAAAGGCTAAGCTAAAGGCTAAGAAGATGGAGATGCGGTGGAGGTATAAACCCCAACTCACTGACCAACAAAACCAACAAGCTAGCATGTCTGGTGAAGAATAAGAAGCTCTACAGGGAGTGTAGCGTGCTGTGTTTCAGCGAGACCTGGCTCACCCCCGACACGCCGGATGCTAACATGGATCTACCCGGCTTCTCTACAGTGAGGGCGGACAGGGACCCGGCGCTATGCGGGAAGCGGAAAGGTGGGGGGATCGTGCTTTTCATTAACACCAGATGGTGCAACCCTGAACATGTGTACGTGAAGGAGGTGATCTGCTGTCGGGATATTGAACTGTTAGCGGTGAGTCTCCGACCGTATCACATGCCACGGGAGCTCTCTCACGCGATCCTCGTCTGTGTTTATATTCAGTCGAGAGAGGACGTGCAGGCGGCGTGTGACGTCATCCACGCCACCATCGCAGCGCTGCAGATACAGCACCCTGACGCCTTCTATTCTGGTGATTTTAAATACGTTTCACTGGACTCTACCCTGCCTGCCTTTTTCCAGTTTGTAGACTGTCCCACCAGGAAAAACAGGACCATAGACTTGCTCTGTGCTAATGTGAAGGATGCATACAGGGCTATTCCACTACCACCGCTGTGGAGATCAGATCACAACCTGGTCTTCCTACAGCCTCAGTACAAACCACTGGTACTGAGGCAGCCCACTGCCACATGCTCATTCAGAGTCTGGTCTCCTGAAGCAGAAGAAGCCCTCAGGGACTGCTATGACACCACTGACTGGAGCGTGCTGCTGCACCCACATGGTGAGGACATTGAGGGGGTGACTTTGTTACAGATTACTTGAATTTCTGTATGGATGTTGCTGTTCCCACAAAGACTGTAAGCTGCTTTCCAAACAACAAACCCTGGATTACCAGCACCGTCAAGGACCTCCTCAACCAAAAGAAGAGGGCGTTCAAAGATGGAAACTTGGTAAAGCTGAAGCGCGCACAGGGGGAACTCAAGGTACGTTTTAAAGAGGCCAAGGAGTCTTACAGGAAAAAGATAGAAAGAAAGCTGCAAGATAACAACATGAAGGAAGTCTGGGGTGCGATGAAAACCATCACTGGGTGCAAGAACAACAGCGGCAACCCAGTAGATGGGGGTGTGGACAGAGCAAACCAGTTTAACAACTTTTACAACAGGTTTGACTGTCCCGCTCCTGCTGCCCCCTCCTCCTACCCTCCTGCAGCTTCACCATCATCTCCATCTGCACCATCACCATCACCTTCAACTCCAACTCCACCATTTTCATCTTCATCATCACCACCATTACCCTCACCTCCATCTTCATCACCACCACCACCCTCTCCTCCATCATCATCTTCATCACCCTCACCTCCACCATCTTCATCATCACCACCATCGCCCTCACCCCCACCATCTTCTTCATCATCATCACCACCATCAACACTATCAGCTAGCAGACAAATCAGCTCCTCCAGTCCACCAACCTTTACTGCAGACCAAGTCAGGAGACAGCTGAGGAGACTTCACCCCAGGAAAGCAGCTGGCCCGGACTGAGTGTGCCCCAGAATGCTCAAGGCATGTACTGTCCAACTAGGTGAGCCCCTCTAACACGTGTTAAACCTGAGTCTGCATCTTGGGAGGGTTCCTGCAACGTGGAAGACAACCTGCCTCATTCCAGTTCCCAAGAAGGCACACCCAAAGGAGCTGAATGACTACAGGCCGGTTGCTTTGACATCTCACGTGATGAAGACCATGGAGCGACTGCTGCTGGACCACCTCAGACCTCAGGTCCACCATGCTGAGGACCCACTGCAGTTTGCGTACCGGGAAAAGGTGGGAGTGGAAGATGATCTCCTGCACAGAGCTCACTCTCATCTAGACAAGGGGGGAGGTGCTGTGAGGGTCATGTTCTTTGATTCTCCAGTGCCTTCAACACCATCCAGCCCCTACTGCTGAGAGACAAGCTGATGAAGATGGAGGTGGACATGCACCTGGTCACCTGGATCACTGACTACCTTACTGGGAGACCACAACATGTCAGGATCAGGGACTGCTCCTCTGATACAGTAATCAGCAGCACAGGGGCACCACAGGGGACTGTTCTCTCTCCAGTACTGTTCACACTGTACACATCAGACTTCAAATACCATTTGGAGTCATGCCACATGCAGAAGTTCTCTGACGACACTGAAATCGTGGGGTATGTGCGTAATGGTGATGAGAGGGAGTACAGAACCCTGGTTGAGGATTTTGTAGTGTGGTGCAAAACGAACCATCTTCAGCTGAACATCTCAAAAACCAAGGAGATGTGCATTGACTTCAGGAGGTCCAGGCCCTCTGCTCAGCAGCCAATCTCCATCAAGGGGGTCGATGTCGAGGTGGTCAAATCCTTCAGATACCTTGGTGTGCACCTGGACGATAGGCTGGACTGGTCAGTGAACACTGACTCCCTCTACAGGAAGGCACAGAGCAGACTGTCAGAAGGCTTGGGTCCTTCAACATCTGCCAGAAACTCCTGCTGATGTTCTACCAGTCTGTGGTAGCCAGCGTCCTCTTTTCGCTGTAGTGTGCTGGGGAGGCAGCATCAGCAAGAGGGATGCTGGACGACTGGAAAGGCTGGTGAGGAAAGCTGGTTCTGTGCTGTGATTAGAGCTGGAGTCCTTAACACCACTGGCAGAGAGGAGAGCCCTCAGCAAGCTGCTGAACATCATGGACAATGTTCACCACCCTCTGTACAGCACCATCACCAGGCAGAGGAGCTCATTCGGCGGAAGACTGCTGTCCCACTCCTGCTCCACAGACAGACTCCGAAAGTCTTTTGTCCCTCAGGCCATAAGACTGTTCAACTCCTCTCAGCACAGCAAACTGAAGATTCTGTGACACTTTTTCTTTCCAGCAATTCTGGTCACACCATGGACACACCCCCATCTATGGACACACTCTCAGTCTTGCTGATGCCCATAACACTATTCTTATAGTTCTACCCTATTTTGCACTAGTAGTTCATTCACTAGTTCACTCTTCTACTGTTTACATATCTTTTGCACTGCTAAATTGTAATTATTATATAACTGTTTATTTGCACTTTCTGTATGGCTGACATCAGTTATCCTCACTTTATGCACATCAACTGGTGTTCACTGTCTATTGTGTTCAACTGCACTACCTCCATTCTACATTACACACACACTAAAGACTGTATTTTATACTTTTCATTTTATTTTAATTTTATTGTATTTATATGTATCATTATATTTAATCTTTTTGTAACTTTGTGTACTATACATACCTGCTGCTGGATGTCTAGAATTTCCCCTCAGGGATCAATAAAGTATCTATCTATCTATCTATCTATCTATCTATCTATCTATCTATCTAAAGGCCTTGTCTCGGGTTCTCAGCAGCACACGCACCTCTGTAGTCATCCACGGCTTCTGTTTGGGGCGGGTTGTGATGTTTTGGAGACAATAACATCATCAATGCACTTGCTGATGTAGCCAGTCACTGAATCTGTGTACTCCTCCAGGTTGATGGAGTCATCAGAAGTAGCAGCTTCTCTGAACATGTCCCAGTCAGTGTGCTTAAAACAGTCCTGAAGAGCAGAGATGGCTCCTGGAGGCCAGGTTGTTACTTGCTTCTTCTCTGATTTCGCACGTCTGATGAGCTGTCTGAATGCTGGGATGAGCATCAGAGATGTGGTCCGAATAGCCGTAGTGGGTGCGGGGCTCTACACAATCCAGCACGTTAGCTCCACGAGTTGGAAAATACACATGTTGGTGAAAGCTGGGCAGCAGAGCCTTCAGGTTACTGTGATTGAAATCACCAGCAACAATAAAAAGTCCGTTAGGGTGTGAGTTCTGGAGTTTGGAGATGTACAGTTCTTGCAGAGCAGCGGCGAGCAGTGGCTGGATGGAGTTCGCTGTAGTCAGAGCCAGGCCATTCTACCTGCCCAATTTGTGGCATTGAACCTCTGTCTGAATTGTCAGATTGCAATTCAGAAATTGACGACAGTAGTGAATAAGGGGTATTTGACAAATAAAGTGGTAACATGGCATATTTGAATATTTGGACTGATGTTTCTGATCCAATATTGTAAAAGGCTTGTGTTGCAGACATTGTCTGTTTCTAATGAAATGGCCAAATGTGAGGGCAGCATGGCTGCAGGAAATTAAAAATGTTAATATCAAAGTTTAACTAAAGGAAGCAAATTAAAAGAACAGTCTATGGTGCAGTGGCCTTCCTTTTTTACAGCGTACTCGAGTGAATTCTCATTGTTCAAGTCAATTGTGAGCCAGACCTAATGTAATTCAGGAGAGGATGAAACTGAAACTTCAAATTAAGCCTTGACCTTTATGCATGCACCTCAATTATGTTGTGTAGACTCTTTAGACAAATGTAAGATATGGGTCACATTTTGAAAAAACTGTAGTATGATCAGCCTAATAACATTGGATTTTATAAGAAATTCTGATTTGGGCCACTTTCACCTACTGTCTGAACGTAAAATAATGTAAGGCATTTTCTGCCAGTTCATATTTTCACTGTATCAAAACTTTTACATTATGATACACATTATAACACTGTTATTTAACAGTTAAGTTAAGTGTTTTCTTACCTACTGTAAAACCTGTTGTGTTATTTTTTCAGACTAGCTTCATGTGATCTTGGAGTAAAGACGTGTGAGAATCTGGAATCAGTTTTAAAGCTGAAAAACTCCTCCCTGAAAGAGCTGGACCTCAGTAACAATAACCTGCAGGATTCAGGAGTGGAGCTGCTCTCTGCTGGACTGAAAAGTTCACACTGTAAACTGCAGATTCTCAGGTCAGTGTTTCTGTCACTTTATTCTAAACAAACTAAAAGGTCATAGGAATCATAGGGCTTAACTAAAACAACTGCATAGGGTGGGTGCTGGGGTGATGCGGTCATCCCTCTTTATTTAGGGGTTAATGTCAATAGTTTTCCATAAGTTCTACTGTGATTTTACTGTTTTATCTGCATTATTGTATTCTTTAATCTTGCCCCTTGCTCATTTTATCCATGTCGCTATCTGATATTAACAAAACCCAGTAACTTAGGCTATGTAACACATAGGAAATTCTACGTCAGACCGGTTTCCCTTATACGCATCATATGTGTGGCAGTGTGAACTGCAAAATGCACACTGAATTTGAATTTTGGATTTAGGCCACTTTCCTAATGCTGTGTAAATGTAGCCTTCTTGTCACCCCTCGATTTAGTAGATATACTCTAGAGGGTGAGTCACAATTATAACTTATAAGGGGGTTAGGCCTTAGTGGAAAGTCTATGATAAAGTACACAAAACTTTCACATTATGATACACATTATAACACTGTTATTTAACAGTTTATGCTTAGTGTTTTCTTACCTAAAATCTGTTGTGTTATTTTTTTCAGACTAGCTTCATGTAATCTTGGAGCAAAGACGTGTGAAAGTCTGGAATCAGTTTTGAAACTGGAAAACTCTTCCCTGAAAGAACTGGATCTCAGTAACAATGACCTGCAGGATCCAGGAGTGGAGCTGCTCTCTGCTGGACTGAAGAGTTCACACTGTAAACTGCAGATTCTCAGGTCAGTCGGTTCATCTTCAAATCAAGTCAAGAGGCTTTTATTGTCATTACATCTGAGTACAGTCTGCTGAGTGTGCATGTGTGTGTGTGTGTGGAGTGATGAGTGAGTTCTGTACAGTCTTTACAGTATGTGTTTGTGGTGAGTGGTGGGGGTTCAGTTGAGAGTGTTGAGTTCATTGTTGAGTGTGTGGTGTTGGGGTGGGGGTTCCAGATGGCATCAGAGAGAAGATTCTGTGTGTTTTTTTAAATTTTGAGATGATGAAAAGTGTGAAAATATAATATTCAGAGATTTACCAAGATATTTACATATCAAAACACAAAAGATGAAGCTTCTACTGAAGTTTAGAGAACACCAACGAATCAACTTCATACAAATATCTGCCAAAAAGTTTTTTTTACTTATCACAAGTGTTTGGAAAAAAGTAATTTAAATATTGCAGATGCTCCCAATAAGCTTTTCTGTACATTTCCTCTGTAACGGTGTGAAGGAACAATCACTCTAACTTCCAAAATTTTAACCCAGTTAAAGAATATAATCTGTCCCTCAGAAGTGGATGAGCTGCATGTCCATGTTGGTGACAGCAAAAAGGATCAGCGTGTGGAACTGGAGCTTTCTGATTAATAGTTATTAATCAGTTTTTACTAGTATTTTATGTTTTTCATTTAACCCATAGTAATTACATTACTCTCTCTCTTTTCATTATCTAGAACTAAATTATCCTGTATAATCCAACCCAGGATGAGTCCACTTAGTTACTCTCAATTGTTGTTTTTTCTCACTTTTGAAGTCTTTATGAAACCACTGTTAATATATACAGTGTATCACAAAAGTGAGTACACCCCTCACATTTCTGCAGATATTTGAATATATCTTTTCATTGGACAACACTGATAAAATGACACTTTGACACGATGAAAAGTAGTCTGTGTGCAGCTTAAATAACAGTGTAAATGTATTCTTCCCTAAAAGTAACTCTATATACACCCATTAATGTCCAAACCACTGGCAACAAAAGTTTTATTTCATTATATTTGGCAGATGCTTTTGTCCAAAGCGAATGATGTACATTTAGTAATAGAAGACATAGAAGTTCAAGGTAAAAACATTTTAGACAGGGCCTAAAGGGACCTAAAAGCGAAATGGTGGAATATAAGAAAAAATGAGGGGAAGAAGGAAATGAGGTTAGAAGTAGTAATTTGTTAAATGTGTTATGAGAGTAGTGCCCTTTAAAGAGCTCAGTCTTCAGGAGTTTCTTTAAGATAATAAGGTACGCTCCTGCTCTGATAGTAGAATGTAGTTTTTTCCACCATTGGGAAACTCTATAGGAGAACAGTCTGGATTGCTTTGTGTGAATGTTTGGAAAAGATGTTCATTGGAGTAGCACAGTGGCCGGAAGGTAGTGTAAGCCTTCAGGAGTGAGTGCAGGTAGGAAGGAGCTTGCTCTGTCATCACCTTGTAGATAATTGTAAGAGCTTTGAATTTAATACGAGCAGCAACTGCCCGTTTTGGCTGGTTGAAGACCAGACGTGCTGCTGCGTTCTGCACCAACGAAAGGGGTTTTATAACACAGGCCGGAAGGACCATTATTATGGCATTGTAATAGTCATTGTAATAGACATAAGATGAGCACTGCTTGTACCAAGAGTTGGGTGGCCTGTTGCGTTAGAAATAGTCAAATTTTTCTGATGTAATACAGTGCAAAGCAGCACATTGTGTGTGAAGGAGACCCATAACACCCAGGTTCCTAGCAACCTTTGTCAGGGAGAGTGAGAGTGAGTGGATGGTTATGGTTAAATTGTATCTTGATGCCAGGGACTATTTTGTTGCACTCGGCAGCTGTAATACAGAGTGAATCACTTTTACATATGCGGTCCTTACATGCTCCCACTAGGTCAAATCCATAATTACTTATCATATTTATATAGAAAATGCTCTGATCTATATAGTCTGTTCCCCTGATGACTACAGTCCTGTAGACAGTCTGTGTAACTGCATTGAGTTCATTGATACCTGGATGCATCTTAACTTTCTTCAGCTAAACACAGACAAGAAGGAAAATGATTTTATTTGGCCCAAGTGAAGAAAAATGGAAAGACAATGCTCTCAGTGCAAAGGGTCTGACTGCTAAATGACAGTTGAAGAATCAAGAACTCAGACTCAGTTTTAACAGCCATATTAAATCTAATACCAAGTCAGTAAGATTTTAAGAGACTTTATGAGAGCAGAAGATCTAGAAAAAATAATGTATGCCTTTATTTCCAATAGATAAGATTACTGAAATGGCCCCCTCACCAGCCTACCAAAAAACATCTATCAGACAACTCTGCTTATTTAGAACGGTGTCACCAGAGTGCTAACCAGGACAAAGAGATAGGAACATGTAAGTCCAGTGCTCGCATTATTACGCTGGCTCACAATCAGCTAGATAGTAGATAGTAGAGTAAACACTTTTCCTTGTCTATGAAGCACTAAACAGGTTTGGATCAACGTACATCTCTGATGTGCTGGAGAAATACCGACTGCATTAATTAGACTCCTCAGATCAGTAGAGATCTGCAGATCTCTTAACAATACCTAGAATCAGAACCAATGACCAGCCATAATGCTGCAGTTGGAATAAACTCCCAAAAGGGTGAGGGGTTCTGCTCTGAATGTAACCTCCTAAAAAAACATACTGTATGTATTTAGTGGAACTTTCCAAACTGTTTATCCTTCTGCACTGCACTATTGTTAGTCTTTTTTTAATTTTCTCCCATTTTCTTTCCAATTTTGGAAGTCAATTATCCCATCCACCAGTTAATTACTAGCAGCTGGAATGATAAAGTTAAATAGGGGCTTTTCACTCTTTAAACTGAACAGTACCATTGATTTTTAAAATCTGTTTTCAGACAAAATTTAGCTTTTAATTTACAGAATTTTCAATACTCAGGCAAAAGCAAAATAATTTAAGAAAAAGGGGTGAGATGAACATAAACTCAATTACTTTAAGGATTATGTACTCTACATCAATAACACTGCTATATTTAAAACATTTAAGCGGATTCATGACTGAATTTTCCTGTGTTCCTAGAGATGTAGTTAGTTGTGTGGTCTGTTTAATAAAGAAGTGTATCACCTCTCTCTCAGTCTGCTACTGTCACTCTTTCTCTCTTTGTTAAGAACTTACTCTAATTTTCTCTCTCTCTAGATTATCTGGTTGCATGATCACAGAAAAAGGCTGTTCTTCTCTGGCTTCAGCTCTGAGTTCAAACCCCTCCTACCTGAAAGAGCTGGATCTGACCTACAACCACCCAGGAGAGTCAGGAGAGAAGCTGCTTTCTGCCAGACTGGAGGATCCACACTGCTCACTGGAGACACTCAGGTATGCAGAAGTACTCATAATTGTGTGAGTGAGTGAAGGAGAGAGGGAGTAGGTTCAGGTGTGCTGCTAGCGCTGCATGAGAGAATTGAGTTCTTAACTGCTTAGCTGAAGAAGCCTGCAGTTATTTACCCCCTTGAAGAAAGTGGTAGTAGATTGGATGAACAGGGTTGCTGGGGAGGTGGTGGGTTTGCGAACTTTCGTCATAAAAGGTAAAAAAAATAAAAGCTGTTTTTATAGGGTGGTTGGTTGATAAGCGGTAGAGTTAGAGCGTGGAGTTAGAGCATGGTCCTTCTCCCAAATTTTTGTTATTGCATAACTCCAATTTGCAGACCACTCTTGAGAGAATGAATGGAAAGAAAATAACTAAATTTCCCAAAAACCCACTGGTGATGACGTCACAGTCAGCTGCTCACCCTCACTCAATCGCGTTACGCTCCTCCGTTCAGAGTCACCTATATTCTAGGAAGTTCCGGTTCAAAGTAATTTACATCCTGTATATAAGGTTTCAGTTTGCGTTTATACTTTGTGAGGTATTGTTGACTTTTGTTGCATACTGAGCGTTTTTTCCTGCATTATTCTGTCTGCCCTTTTGTCATGACCTATTTTTCTGTATTACGATTTTTGCCTTTCGTCTTTGCCCTTATTGAATTTGTTGTATCGTTGGACTGTCTTTCTGGTTTTGGATCTTGGACTGTTTACCCTACTACAACTCTCTCCTGTTATCCTGTTATCTGGCAGTTAATTCCTATTATCCATCCTGTAAATAATAATTACTTTTTATTCGGCAAGCTTCACTCCCATATGTCTGGCATTACACTTAGTTGAAGGAGACTGCTGTTATATCTCCAAAATTAAGGTTTATACCGAGGTGAGTTTTGAATAAGCCTGTCTCAAGTCATCTGGTTGGGATTGTATGCAAAAGTAAGGGCGTAATGACATTTTTTTGTAAGTTTTCCAACTTGACCTGTAAGTGGAGAGTGTTTGTGGAGAGACAGTCATTAGAATGATTTGTTGTTCTTGGAGGATTAGTTGGTTCAAGTGTGGGTTAGTTGGAATGTAGTTTCCGAATATAAAGGTACTGGAGGTCACGGTCTGCATGAGGTGCCAGGAATTGAATTTCTGGAAATGTAAATGAGAGAGAGAGAATCAGCAATAGAATTTGATAAACCTGGGATGTGAACAGCCATAATGATAAATTTGTGCTTTATTGAGCGCCAAAGTGAGGTGAAGGACAAATTGCATGATTGTTAGCGATTTGGAACGTCTTTTATTGATTATGTTGTCTGACTGAAGTAAAATTGATTTTCCTGACCATTTATGTCCCCAAAGGAGAGCAGTGATGACGACTGGGTAAATTTCCCAGTGCAGAGAAATTGGGGATCTTGGGGAATGATTAGGGTAGCGTAATTGAAGTAGCCAAGGAGAGAAAGAGTTTGTAGTTTGGTGCAGGTGGGGAAATTGAGAAAATAGGAGATGAAGAAGGTGATGCGTTCAAGCTTGTCTCTGGGAAGTCTTGAAAGGTGGTGGAGTGCAGGACGATTCCAAGGAACTCTAGAGAAGTGATGGGACCAACTTTGTTTTTTGGGACACCAAGGTGATTGAAAGTGCTAGTTATAATTCACTTAAAACTAGCTAAAAGGATGTACATTACCCCCTGTCAAGCCTTCCTGATTCAACTGGGCCTAGCTGGAGATTATGTGCATATGTTCTGGATGTGTTCAGTTGTAAAGACATTATATATCACACAAATCCTATCTGGTTATTATGTTATTATGTTAATGTTAACATTCCTCTGTGCCCAGCTTTGTTATTGTTACTTGATGATTCTAATTTAATGCTGACTGTACAACAAAGGAAAGTTTTGATGGTGGTTTTGATTGTGGTGTGGATATTTCTTTAGACATTCTTAATTTGGAGTGGACAAGAGCTAGATTCTACAGCACTAAGGCGACAACAATTAATTTTTGGACTGATGTCATAAATTATGTAAAAACTTAGAAATTGTTTAGAAATTTTACATATATATTTTTATATGTAATTAACCCTTCATGTTTTTTGCTCCAATTGCAATATTCCATTACAATGCAGAGATTAGTAATTGTAAAAATTAATAAAAAAGATGTTAACAAAAAAAGTGCTAGTTATAGCTGCAAGACCTTGTGTGGGGGATGATGAAGGAGGATCTATGACTGAGAAGGGACTCATGAAGACGCTTGAAATTTCTTTTTATAGGAGGAAAGTTACCATATTAGGGGGTCATGTGCTAGAATGAACATGCGCTTGGCCGCAGTGTGAGCAAATGTAGAGTTGTTTGCAACTGAAAGAGAAACAACCTAAGTTGTTGAAATTGTTGCAGACCATCTGTCCTTCTAGAAAGAAGATGGGGTGGCCGAAGCTTTTGTGGGTGCCGAAGGCGGATGAGTATAGGGGAGTTTTATGTACTGCGAAATTGGAATGGGGGTTAGGGAGGGTGGCGGAAGCAACCAGTGAGCAAGAAGAGGCCTGATGTGAGGGGCCGCCACATAAGTCGCAAGAAAGGGAATTTCGGCTTGCAAACACTTTGCAATAAATTTCTAGGTCTGGAGTGCCCCAGAAAGCATTGGGGGGTTCCACTGCGGGAGATGAGCTGCAGCACAAGCTGAGGCGGTGACATTCGTAAAAACCAGTGCCACAGAAACAGATGGCCATATACAAGATTATGGGTAGGTAATCATCTAGTTCCTGGCGACATAAAGGAAAAACAGAACAGATGATGTCCCTGAAGATTGAGAAGGCGAAAGCAAATTCAGTTGTGGAGAGGCAATGGGTAAAGGAGAAGGAGAAATTGTGGCAGTTTAGTTGACGTTTGTTTCAGGTGGGGGGTTTGGATGAACTTGCATTGAGTGCTGCGTTGTGAGTGAGGGAGCTTCTGCAGCTTTGCATTGAGTGGGTGACGTCATCAGGGCACACCGATGATGCCGCTTTTGTGCATTCTTTACCTCCCAGAGAGGCAAGGTAAAGAGAAAAAAAGTTCTGCTTTCGGAGCAGAACGAGAAAAAACAACTCAGTTTTCCTTAATAACTTTTTGTAGTTTAACAACTGCAATCCGAGATTTGAGGAGGTTGAGATTTACCAGAAGAACGGGATTGAGCTGGAAAATGGGACTCGATTGCGGCAACACAGGCTGAAGTGGTTGAGTGTCTGGAGCGGAGATTCTGGTTAGGAGGGGTTGGAGAGAGGAGAGAGGAGGAAAGAAGGGAGTTCCCTAATATAAACGCTGGATTTTACTTTCACACCGTGCTGATCTGTGTGTGTGTGTGTGTGTGTGTGTTTAGAATGGAACATGGTGGCGAGATAAGAATGAAACCTGGATTAAAAAAATGTAAGTTGTCTCTCTCTCTTACACACACACACACACACACACACACTACACACTCAGACATACATTTCATATACTACATATATGAACAAGGCTATAAGGACATGGTTGGGGGTGCCGCGTTGCCTCAGTAGTGTGCGTGGTGTGGGAGAGGGATGCTGGAACTGCCGTTGACGAGCTTGGTTGAGGAGTTCAAATGTGCTAAGGTAGGATGTGAGATGCAGTTGTTAGGGTCAAAAGATGGGCTGGTTAAAGCAACAGCACCAGTGACTAGGTCTGGGAGAAAGTGGAATGCTCGAGAAGCTACTCAAGCCGCAAGGAGGGCACTGGAGCACAGGGATGTTGTGGGGCAGGTGCAAAATGGGAGGGCGGGATTAGGTTTAGGTGATTCGTGGAAAGCATTCGGCAAGGCCACATCACCAGAGAAAAGGCGTATGGTTATAGGGTTTATTCGTGAGCAGGAGGAGGAAGCAAGGAGAGAAAAAGCAGCAGGGCAGAGTAAGCAGGGGCAGTGGATGAGATGGGAAAGTGTAGAGAAGCGGAGAATCACCTGGCGAGAGTTATGGGGATTGGATACAGGTCATATAAAATTTCTTTTGGGAGCTACATATGATGTTCTGCCAACGCCACAAAACCTTGCTCAGTGGGTGGGTGAGGATCCAAGTTGTAAGCTATGTGCAGGAAGTGGCACGCTGAAGCACATTTTGTCGGCATGTAAGGTGAGTCTATCCCAGGGGCGGTACACATGGAGGCATAATCAGATACTTAGATCTCTTGCAGGTGCACTTGATAAGAAGCGGTTAGAAGTTAATAACATGCCCGTGGTATTTTGCAGTAGGGTAATCACGTTTGTGCGTGAGGGGCAGCATAGTGGAGAAACAGCACAGTGCTTGAAAACTGCTGGTAAGTGGGCCAATGCACGAGATTGGAAGTTAATAGTGGATGTAGGTAGTAAACTGCAGAACCCAGAGTGCATTCTAGTTACAACCTTGAGGCCGGATGTAGTATTGTATTGTATATAGTGTATTTTATAGAGCTAACTGTTCTGTTTGAAGACGAGGTAGATGGAGCTTATGAAAGGAAAAGGCTGAAGTATACAGACTTGGTGGCTGAAGTAAGAGAGCGTGGGTGGCAAGCATATATTAGACTGGTGGAGGTAGGTACTAGAGGCTTTGTAGCAAAGTCTGCCACAAGACTGCTGTCTGAATTTGGAATTAGAGGTTGTGTGCTGAGGACAGTAGTGAAGGAGTTGTCAGATGTAGCTGAAAGATCTAGTCAGTGGTTGTGGTTCAGAAGGGCTGAGGCTGTGTGGGGAAGGGAATGAGTTTGTGCTTCAACAGCAGGCTTGGAGGGGGGTGGGTCTGGCATCTGACTTCACTGTTGAGCCTTCTGGAGGTGTCGTGGGCTTAATTCAGCGAAACACTGACGAAGGAAGGTGCCTACCTGATGACCCCTGAGAAGAGCTTGCACTGAAGTTGGTGTTTAGAGTTTGGATGAAGGGGATTGGTGTGGTCCTGCTGTTCTTGTAGTAATTTGTCTCATGAGTTTTTGTAGATGTCTGAGTACTTGGCAGTTGAGGCACGGACCATGAACATAGTTCACTATGCTTCTGGCTTCTTGTTGAGCCAGTATCAGATGGTAGTGGTTGCTGTGTTCTGCTCACGCAACTTATAATGTCATTTATTGTGTGTGATTGTGCTTAGGTAGGGTGCTGTGTTTAGTGTGTTGTTGCCATAGTTAAAGGAAGTGAGCATAGATTAAGGAGGGATTCTGTTTGTTCATTGGTTATTTTTTGGTAGGTCTGGATACTTGGCAGTTGAGGCAATGGACCATGAACATAGTGTTAGGCTGTGCTTCTGGATCCTTGTCGAGCCAGTATCAGATTGTGGTGGTTTTGGCTATTGTTGTTAGTTGAGTGAGTAGTAGATCTTGGCTGAGCCCTATGTATAACCCCAGTTGTTATGTGCAGGATTTGTCCTGTATTATACTACTACATACACACACACACACAAACTACACAAACACAGTGCAGTGTGTGTAATTTCTCTATTTCTGTATCAGTGCAGTGTGTGTAATGTCTCTCTCTCTCTGTATCAGTGCAGTGTGTGTAATGTCTCTTTCTCTATCAGTGCAGTGTGTGTAATGTCTCTTTCTCTATCAGTGCAGTGTGTGTTATGTCTCTCTCTCTGTATCAGTATAATGTCTCTCTCTCTGTATCAGTGCAGTGTGTGTAATCTCTCTTTCTTTCTGTATCAGTGCAGTGTGTGTAATGTCTCTCTCTCTATCAGTGCAGTGTGTGTAATGTCTCTCTCTCTGTATCAGTGCAGTGTGTGTAATGTCTCTCTCTCTGTATCAGAGTAATGTCTCTCTCTCTCTGTATCAGTGCAGTGTGTTTAATGTCTCTTTCTCTTTCAGTGCAGTGTGTGTAATGTCTCTCTCTCTGTATCAGTATAATGTCTCTCTCTCTCTGTATCAGTGCAGTGTGTGTTATCTCTCTTTCTTTCTGTATCAGTGCAGTGTGTGTAATGTCTCTCTCTCTATCAGTGCAGTGTGTGTAATGTCTCTCTCTCTGTATCAGTGCAGTGTGTGTAATGTCTCTCTCTCTGTATCAGTGCAGTGTGTGTAATGTCTCTCTCTGTATCAGTGCAGTGTGTGTAATGTCTCTCTCTCTGTATCAGTGCAGTGTGTGTAATGTCTCTCTCTCTGTATCAGTGTAATGTCTCTCTCTCTCTGTATCAGTGCAGTGTGTTTAATGTCTCTTTCTCTTTCAGTGCAGTGTGTGTAATGTCTCTCTCTCTGTATCAGTATAATGTCTCTCTCTCTCTGTATCAGTGCAGTGTGTGTTATCTCTCTTTCCTTCTGTATCAGTGCAGTGTGTGTAATGCCTCTCTCTCTGTATCAGTGCAGTGTGTGTAATGTCTGTCTCTCTCTGTATCAGTGCAGTGTGTCTAATGTTACTTTCTGTATCAGTGCAGTGTGTGTAATGTCTCTCTCTCTGTATCAGTGCAGTGTGTGTAATGTCTCTCTTTCTGTATCAGTGCAGTGTGTGTAACGTCTCTCTCTGTGTCAGTGCAGTGTGTTTGATGTCTCTCTCTGTATCAGTGCAGTGTGTATAATGTCTCTCTCTCTGTATCAGTGCAGTGTGTATAATGTCTCTCTCTCTGTATCAGTGCAGTGTGTGTAATGTCTCTCTCTCTCTGAATCAGTGCAGTGTGTGTAATGTATCTCTCTCTGTATCAGAGCAGTGTGTGTAATGTCTCTCTCTGTATCAGTGCAGTGTGTGTAATGTCTCTCTTTGTATCAGTGCAGTGTGTCTAATGTATCTCTCTGTATCAGTGCAGTGTGTGTAATGTCTCTCTCTGTATCAGTGCAGTGTGTGTAATCTCTCTTTCTTTCTGTATCAGTGCAGTGTGTGTAATGCCTCTCTCTCTCTGTATCAGTGCAGTGTGTGTAATGTCTGTCTCTCTCTGTATCAGTGCAGTGTGTCTAATGTTTCTTTCTGTATCAGTGCAGTGTGTGTATTGTCTCTCTTTCTGTATCAGTGCAGTGTGTGTAACGTCTCTCTCTGTGTCAGTGCAGTGTGTTTGATGTCTCTCTCTGTATCAGTGCAGTGTGTATAATGTCTCTCTCTCTGTATCAGTGCAGTGTGTGTAATGTCTCTCTCTCTCTGAATCAGTGCAGTGTGTGTAATGTATCTCTCTCTGTATCAGTGCAGTGTGTGTAATGTCTCTCTTTGTATCAGTGCAGTGTGTCTAATGTATCTCTCTGTATCAGTGCAGTGTGTGTAATGTCTCTCTCTGTATCAGTGCAGAGTGTGTAATGTCTCTCTCTCTGTATCAGTGCAGTGTGTGTAATGTCTCTCTCTCTGTATCAGTGCAGTGTGTCTAATGTCTCTCTCTGTATCAGTGCAGAGTGTGTAATGTCTCTCTCTCTGTATCAGTGCAGTGTGTCTAATGTATCTCTCTGTATCAGTGCAGTGTGTGTAATGTCTCTCTCTGTATCAGTGCAGTCAGGGGCGCAACTACATACTTTTTGGGGTGTATGCAAACGTAAGATCTGCGCCCCTGGGGGGAGAGACACGTTTCAAAATCTTCAGTGGGGGGGGGTGTTGGTGGGGCGGGAGATGCGTGTTTAAATCGTCAGGGGGGGGAGAGATGCGTTTTAAAATCCTCAAGGGGGGGTGGTGTTGGGGGGGAAGGGTGAGATGCGTTTTAAAATCATCAGTGTCCTGTCATTACTTTCCCACCGCGCTCCGCAAATTTATTTGGGGCTTGGATTTGGCGCCCCCTCTAGTGCAGCGCCCCTATGTGTCGCATAGGCTGCATACCCCCTTTTTGCGCCACTGAGTGCAGTGTGTGTAATGTCTCTCTCTCTGTATCAGTGCAGTGTGTGTAATATCTCTCTCTGTGTATCAGTGCAGTGTGTGTAATGTCTCTCTCTCTGTGTCAGTGCAGTGTGTCTAATGTCTCTCCCTCTGTATCAGTGCAGTGTGTGTAATGTCTCTCTCTCTCTGTGTATCAGTGCAGTGTGTCTAATATCTCTCCCTCTGTATCAGTGCAGTGTGTGTAATGTCTCTCTCTCTCTGTATCAGTGCAGTGTGTGTAATGTCTCTCTCTCTCTCTGTATCAGTGCAGTGTGTGTAATGTTTCTCTCTCTCTCTGTATCAGTGCAGTGTGTGTAATGTCTCTCTCTCTCTCTGTATCAGTGCAGTGTGTGTAATGTTTCTCTCTCTCTCTGTATCAGTTCAGTGTGTGTAATGTCTCTCTCTCTCTTTCTGTATCAGTGCAGTGTGTGTAATCTCTCTCTGTATCAGTGCAGTGTGTGTAATGTCTCTCTCTCTGTATCAGTGCAGTGTGTGTAATGTCTCTCTCTCTCTGTATCAGTGCAGTGTGTGTAATGTCTCTCTCTCTCTGTATCAGTGCAGTGTGTGTAATGTCTCTCTCTGTATCAGTGCAGTGTGTGTAATGTCTCTCTCTCTCTGTATCAGTGCAGTGTGTGTAATGTCTCTCTCTCTGTATCAGTGCAGTGTGTATAATGTCTCTCTCTCTGTATCAGTGCAGTGTGTGTTATCTCTCTTTCTTTCTGTATCAGTGCAGTCTGTGTAATGTCTCTCTCTCTGTATCAGTGCAGTGTGTGTAATGTCTCTCTTTCTGTATTAGTGCAGTGTGTGTAACGTCTCTCTCTGTATCAGTGCAGTGTGTGTAATCTCTCTCTCTGTATCAGTGCAGTGTGTGTAATGTCTCTCTTTCTGTATCAGTGCAGTGTGTGTAATGTCTCTCTCTCTATCAGTGCAGTGTGTGTAATCTCTCTCTCTCTCTGTATCAGTGCAGTGTGTGTAATGTCTCTCTCTCTGTATCAGTGCAGTGTGTGTAATCTCTTTCTTTCTGTATCAGTGCAGTGTGTGTAATGCCTCTCTCTCTGTATCAGTGCAGTGTGTGTAATGTGTGTCTCTCTCTGTATCAGTGCAGTGTGTCTAATGTTTCTTTCTGTATCAGTGCAGTCTGTGTAATGTCTCTCTCTCTGTATCAGTGCAGTGTGTGTAATGTCTCTCTTTCTGTATTAGTGCAGTGTGTGTAACGTCTCTCTCTGTATCAGTGCAGTGTGTGTAATCTCTCTCTCTGTATCAGTGCAGTGTGTGTAATGTCTCTCTTTCTGTATCAGTGCAGTGTGTGTAACGTCTCTCTCTGTATCAGTGCAGTGTGTGTAATCTCTCTCTCTCTGTATCAGTGCAGAGTGTGTAATGTCTCTCTCTCTGTATCAGTGCAGTGTGTGTAATGTCTCTCTTTCTCTGTATCAGTGCAGTGTGTCTAATGTATCTCTCTGTATCAGTGCAGTGTGTGTAATGTCTCTCTCTGTATCAGTGCAGTCAGGGGCGCAACTACATACTTTTTGGGGTGTATGCAAACGTACGATCTGCGCCCCTGGGGGGAGAGACACGTTTCAAAATCTTCAGTGGGGGGGGGGGTGTTGGTGGGGCGGGAGATGCGTGTTAAAATCGTCAGGGGGGGGAGAGATGCGTTTTAAAATCCTCAAGGGGGGGTGGTGTTGGGGGGGAAGGGTGAGATGCGTTTTAAAATCATCAGTGTCCTGTCATTACTTTACCTGTAATGTCTCTCTCTCTGTATCAGTGCAGTGTGTGTAATGTCTCTCTCTCTGTATCAGTGCAGTGTGTGTAATCTCTTTCTTTCTGTATCAGTGCAGTGTGTGTAATGCCTCTCTCTCTGTATCAGTGCAGTGTGTGTAATGTGTGTCTCTCTCTGTATCAGTGCAGTGTGTCTAATGTTTCTTTCTGTATCAGTGCAGTGTGTGTAATGTCTCTCTCTCTGTATCAGTGCAGTGTGTGTAATGTCTCTCTTTCTGTATCAGTGCAGTGTGTGTAACGTCTCTCTCTGTATCAGTGCAGTGTGTGTAATCTCTCTCTCTGTATCAGTGCAGTGTGTGTAATGTCTCTCTTTCTGTATCAGTGCAGTGTGTGTAACGTCTCTCTCTGTATCAGTGCAGTGTGTGTAATCTCTCTCTCTGTATCAGTGCAGAGTGTGTAATGTCTCTCTCTCTGTATCAGTGCAGTGTGTGTAATGTCTCTCTTTCTCTGTATCAGTGCAGTGTGTCTAATGTATCTCTCTGTATCAGTGCAGTGTGTGTAATGTCTCTCTCTGTATCAGTGCAGTCAGGGGCGCAACTACATACTTTTTGGGGTGTATGCAAACGTAAGATCTGCGCCCCTGGGGGGAGAGACACGTTTCAAAATCTTCAGTGGGGGGGGGTGTTGGTGGGGCGGGAGATGCGTGTTAAAATCGTCAGGGGGGGGGAGAGATGCGTTTTAAAATCCTCAAGGGGGGGTGGTGTTGGGGGGGAAGGGTGAGATGCGTTTTAAAATCATCAGCGTCCTGTCATTACTTTCCCACCGCGCTCCGCAAATTTATTTGGGGCTTGGATTTGGCGCCCACTCTAGTGCAGCGCCCCTATGCGTCGCATAGGCTGCATACCCCCTTTTTGCACCACTGAGTGCAGTGTGTGTAATGTCTCTCTCTCTGTATCAGTGCAGTGTGTGTAATGTCTCTCTCTCTGTATCAGTGCAGTGTGTGTAATATCTCTCTCTGTGTATCAGTGCAGTGTGTGTAATGTCTCTCTCTCTCTGTGTCAGTGCAGTGTGTCTAATGTCTCTCCCTCTGTATCAGTGCAGTGTGTGTAATGTCTCTCTCTCTCTGTGTATCAGTGCAGTGTGTCTAATATATCTCCCTCTGTATCAGTGCAGTGTGTGTAATGTCTCTCTCTCTCTGTGTATCAGTGCAGTGTGTCTAATATCTCTCCCTCTGTATCAGTGCAGTGTGTGTAATGTCTCTCTCTCTCTGTATCAGTGCAGTGTGTGTAATGTCTCTCTCTCTCTGTATCAATGCAGTGTGTGTAATGTCTCTCTCTGTATCAGTGCAGTGTGTGAAATGTTTCTCTCTCTCTCTGTATCAGTTCAGTGTGTAATGTCTCTCTCTCTGTATCAGTGCAGTGTGTGAAATGTTTCTCTCTCTCTCTGTATCAGTTCAGTGTGTGTAATGTCTCTCTCTCTCTTTCTGTATCAGTGCAGTGTGTGTAATCTCTCTCTGTATCAGTGCAGTGTGTGTAATGTCTCTCTCTCTGTATCAGTGCAGTGTGTGTAATGTCTCTCTCTCTCTGTATCAGTGCAGTGTGTATAATGTCTCTCTCTCTGTATCAGTGCAGTGTGTGAAATGTCTTTCTCTGTATCAGTGCAGTGTGTGCAATGTCTCTCCCTCTGTATCAGTGCAGTGTGTGTAATCTCTCTCTCTCTCTGTGTATCAGTGCAGTGTGTCTAATGTCTCTCCCTCTGTATCAGTGCAGTGTGTGTAATGTCTCTCTCTCTCTGTATCAGTGCAGTGTGTAATGTCTCTCTCTCTCTGTATCAGTGCAGTGTGTGTAATGTCTCTCTCTCTCTGTATCAATGCAGTGTGTGTAATGTCTCTCTCTGTATCAGTGCAGTGTGTGTAATGTTTCTCTCTCTCTCTGTATCAGTTCAGTGTGTGTAATGTCTCTCTCTCTCTCTCTGTATCAGTGCAGTGTGTGTAATGTCTCTCTCTGTATCAGTGCAGTGTGTGTAATGTCTCTCTTTCTCTGTATCAGTGCAGTGAGTGTAATGTGTCTCTCTGTATCAATGCAGTGTGTGTAATGTGTCTCTCTGTATCAGTGCAGTGTGTGTAATGTGTCTCTCTGTATCAGTGCAGTGTATGATGTCTCTCTCTCTGTATCAGTGTGTGTAATGTCTCTCTCTGTATCAGTGCAGTGTTTGTAATGTATCTCTGTATCAGTGTAGTGTCTGTAATGTCTCTCTCTTTCTCTGTATCAGTGCAGTGTGTTTTAATCTCTCTCTCTCTCTCTCTCTCTCTCTCTTTGTCTCTCTCTCTCTCTGGTGTAATGTGTTTGTAATGTGTGTAATGTGTGTTCTTGTTTTCAGATGGCTGTGATTTCACACTGGATCCAAACACAGTAAACCCTGATCTCTCTCTCAGTGAGGAGAACAGGAGGGTGGAGAGGAAAGAGAAGCTGGAGGCATATCCTGATCATCCAGAGAGATTTGATTGGTATCTGCAAGTTCTAAATAGAGAGAGAGTAACTGGACTCTGTTACTGGGAGGCTGAGTGGAGCGGGGGAGGAGCTGCTGTAGCTCTGAGTTATAAAACCATCAGCAGGAAAGGAGACGGATCAGACTGTCGGTTTGGAGAGAATGTAAACTCCTGGAGTCTTTACTGCACTGATGACAGTTACTCTGTTTATCACAATAGTAACAGAACTGATCTCTCCACTCCTCCCTCCGGCTGTAGGAGAGTAGGAGTGTATGTGGACTGTCCCTCCGGCACTGTCCTTCTACAGAGTCTCCTCTGATACACACTCACACACTCTCACACACTTACACACATTCTACACCACCTTCACTCAGCCCGTCTACGCAGGGATTAGGGTTTATAATTATGGCTCCTCAGTGACTCTGTGTAAAATAGAATAATCCTTTGTGTATCTGTGTGAGTGTGTGTCTGTGTAACATTCCAAATTAAAATATGTTTTGGTCTAGGTTAAATAGGAAAGAAAAAAAAATAAAATTTGTAGGAATAAAGGGTCTGGAAGCAGAGATTCAGGTGAAAAATTAAACCAGAGATTTTACTGGTAATTTTGCAAAAATTCACAATCAACAAATAATAAATGGAAGATACAAAAATACAAGTGTATAACAAAAATAATAAGCCCTTTCTTTAAACTAAATGCCTAAGGTGGACTGTGGACGGTATTAAAGGAATGAAAATAGTAAAAGTGTGCTAAACTACCTAACCCTAAACTAAACCAAAAGTACAATAGTGGCACCCGCCCCTTACCTGATGTATCTAGACATTGTGTTACCTATGTGATGAATAATGTGAAGGGCCCAACTTATCTGTCCACTAAAGTGCAACAGAGTGGAGTGGTGAGGGAGAAGGGAGGGAGACACTCAGACAAGCACACCTCAATCTCACAGAATCAAACTACAAACTCCACTTTCACCCAAACATTCACTACTTACAGGAAACACGGAAACAGACAGAAACAGCTTAAACAGTCACAGAGTCTCTTAACACAGGTCTTTCCTCTCAGCTCTCATCTCTCCACTGAAGTGACTGAGCTGCGTTATATCCCAAAATGCGTGCCCCATCTGGTCCGAGCATGTAGGTCATTGGCGGGCTGTAGATCTAGCAGGGAAGATCTATTGGGTGGCAAGGCGACACTCCTCCTACTGGATCCTTCCACCAAACCTAATCAATAAATCAGAGACAACAAGGGAGTGAGAGACAGACAGAGAGAGAGAAACGGGGAGAAAGTCAGAAAAACACATTCTATGTGCAGATTCACGTAGCACAAAAAAAGAGCAACACAGTTTGCAATCAGTTACATCACAATAAAAAAGTGTTTTTCATTAGGTCTAATTGATTTAATAGCGAGAGAGTAAAAAAACATAATCTTCTCCCTTCTTGTGTCGAATCTCCAGCTGGTAATCCTGTAGTAGGAGAGCCCACCGCTTCAGCCTCTGATTCTGATTGAACATACTAGACAGAAAAACTAATGGGTTATGGTCAGTAAACACAACCACAGGAAAAGGAGAACCCCCAACATAAACTTCAAAATGCTGTACTGCCAGAATCAGGGCTAACGCTTCTTTCTCTATGGTGGAATAT
The DNA here is from genome assembly GCF_023375975.1 of Astyanax mexicanus. NCBI lineage: Eukaryota > Metazoa > Chordata > Actinopteri > Characiformes > Acestrorhamphidae > Astyanax > Astyanax mexicanus. Next base: position 131,151,917 of record NC_064408.1, on the reverse strand, counting down.
TTACGTTTGTGCTTGTTAAATTAGTGAGAATAACAACAAGTTGGATGAAGAATCCCATCAGGATCTTCTTAAAGAAGAACTGCCCCAGCGCCGACATCACTAGCATCTACCTCCAGCAAAAACGGCTTACTAAAATCAGGAGCCAAAAGAATAGGGCCATCTGTTAGCAAAATTTTCACACTAGTGAAAGCGTGTTCACAAGCAGGAGACCAGACAAAATCCACTTTAGGACTCAAGAGCTTAGTGAGAGGTTCTACTACATCTAAAAGTTTTTACAAAAGCGTCTGAAGTAGCCTGCAATGCCTAAAAATCGACACAAACTACTTATAGTCTTTGGTGCTGGAAAGTCATGAATTGCAGCAACTTTCGATGCCAGAGGGTGCACTTGACCTTTTTCAACCTCCATACCAAGGTATGATACAGTAGCCTGAGCAAACATGCATTTAGCCAAGTTCAGTGTCAAAGACACACCCTTTAATCGGTTAAAAACCTCTCGCAAGGTAGAGACATGAGAGGGCCAATCATGATTGTAAAGCACAGCATCGTATAAATAAGCAAAGCCGTTTGGAACATCACCTAAAAACAGTGTTAATTAGCCGCTGAAATGTAGCGGGAGCACTTTTGAAACTGAAAGCCATTGCGGTGTTCTGTAGGAAATTATCAGGTGTAACCAAACGCTGATATATCCAACGCCTCTTGGGACAAAGGAACCTGCCAATACCCTTTCATTAAGTTAAGCTTAGTCACAAATTGAGCAGAACCAATATTATCAATTAGTCATCCATTCATGGCAATGGATAGGAATCTGGGACTGTAACAGCATTGACCTTTCTGTAGTCTGTACAGAACCTGAACGTAACTAAACATGGCGAGCTCCATGGGCTCACACTAGGTTTTGCAAAGCCATGTTCCAACAAATATTCTACCTCTGTTTTCATCAGCTCTCTCTTTTTTGCATTAGCACGATATGGGTGCTGCTTAACCTGGCGTTCAGTGGTCACCTTTATATCATGACACAACACAGATGTTTGTGAAGGGACATTATTAAACAGCTCAGGGAATTCCTTAACTCAAGAGAGAATATCTTCTCTTTGACTCTGAGTTAGTTGACTCAATCTCATGGGTAGCTCACTTACTGCTTGAGAGTTAGGGATGCAAGCAGTAACAACGCTGAAAGAATGCAACTGTGACGAGTTATCGTCGTCTGACGCGTCTGCTGTAGCAGCAACCAAAACCGGATTTGTGGCATCAGTACTGCCTCTGGTGAGTTACAGTTTCAGCATGTAAACATGGCAAACACGAGAACTCTTTTTTTCTTTCAGGGGTTTTAATGAGGTAGTTTGTATCACTTAACCTTTTCTCCACAGAATAAGGACCTGAGAAGCGAGCAGAAAGAGATTAACCAGAAACAGTCAGGAGAGCGAGAACCTGATCCCCTGGATTAAAATTGGCGATACAGCACGTTTGTCATGAATCTTTTTCATTTGCTTCTGGGATGACTGTAAGCTTTCCCTTGCTATTTCCCAAGCCTTGTGCAACCTCTCACAGAATGAACTCACGTAATCTAACACTGGCTTGGGCTGAACAGCATTGCTGTTCTCCATCAGAGATTCCTGCATTACCTTCAAGGGACCACACAACGTGTGGGCAAACACCAGCTCTGCAGGACTAAACATTAAAGATTCTTGCACAGCTTTCCGCAAAGCAAACAACATCATTGGAACATTCTCATCCCACTCTTTACCAGTTTCAAAACAAATCTTTCAAAAAGCTCCTTTGACCGACTGGTGGAAGCGATCAATAGCCCCTTGCAACTCTGGACAATACAGAGAGGAAACAACGTGCTGCACGTTTAGAGTTTTAATGACCTGACTAAAAATATTAGACATAAAATTAGTCCCTTGATCCACTTGGATCATTTTCGGCAGCCCAAAGGTAGAGAAAAACGTAATCAGAAAATGAATAATCACTGGCGCTGTAATTTTTCTGAGTGGAATCGCCTCAGGAAAGCACGTAGCTGTACACATAATAGTCAACAGAAACTCGTTACTCATTTTAGACTTTGGCAACGGACCAACACAATCTACCAACACCCTTTTGAAAGGCTCTGTCATAACAGGAATAAGACAAAGAGGGGCTGGGGGAACCACCTGATTAGGTTTCCCGGTGCACTGACACACATGAGATGTACGGCAATATTCAACAACATCTCGCTTAAGTGATAGCCAAAAAAAAAAATACTTCAGAACACAATTGTACATTTTGGTAACACCTAAGTGTCCCGACCACAGTGCATCATGAGCTAAGCTTAACATGTGACTTCTATAAGCCAAGGGGACAAGAATCTGGCAGTATGTGTGGTGCTCGGAGTTTTTGTGCGCACTCCATTTACGCATTAAAAAGTCCGTTGTCAAGGTAACACACTTGGCTCTTATCTTTCTGTTCCGCAGGGAAACTCTCAGCTAAGAGCGCATCAGAAACCTTGTCCTGTATATTACAAGCTAAAATGGTATCAGACAGCTCAACATCATCTCCAAACTTGCACGCCTGGGCACGAGTATCAACACAAGCAGGGAAAACATTAGGTGCTTCTCTTTCGCACACATCAGAACTACATAAAACGGGCGAATCTAAAGTCTCTAAAATTGGGAACGCTTTCCCACCAGCGACATCATTGCCCAGAATTACGGTAATGCCATCCATGGGCAACGCATCACATACAGCAAACCTGAACAGTCCAGAGAGCAGATCAGAAGAAAAATACACGGTGTGCAACAGCACTTTAATAGTTTCATTGCCCAAGCCTAACTTCACCATGTGAAACAAATGGGCTATAACATGGGTCCAGTAAAGAACTAACACACTCACCTGCCAGTACAGAGCTACGATCCACAAGAGCTACAGGTTTAGCTGGACCATCAACCCGCTTACTCCCTCTTTTCCTTAAGATCAAGGCAGTTACCAGCTATGTGACCTATTTTGTGGCAATAATAGCATTCTCTGTTGTCATGTGAGCGCGCCACAAACAACTTTAGCTCCCACAGAAAATTCTGCTTATGGGTCAGCACAAACTCATCTGCAAAAACAGCAGCCTGAGACCCAGTTGGCGCTGTACGTTCATTTAAGTACACTACTACTCGTTCCGGTAGACAGTTTTTAAACTCCTCCAGGAGGATTAACTCATGCAGAGAATTTAAATAGCTGCACCACTTGTCAAAAAGGACTGCTTTTTCCCTCAAACTCTTCATGCGTTTGAGATGCTTGTTTATGGAGGCTCCTAAACAGCTGTCTATAAGCCTCAGGGACTAATTCATAAGCATGCATAATAGCAGCTTTAACTACATCATATTGCAGACTATCTTTGAGAGAAAGAGATGAACAAACCTCCTGAGCCTTCCCAACTAACTTGCACTGAAGTAAGTCCAAATCTCTTTTGGCCATCCCAACATAACAACCAGCCTCTGAAAAACACAAAAAATAGGTGTCTACTTCTGATTCGGAACCATAGCCACATATTTACTGACATCAAACAACAGAGAAGATGACACAGCGGGGGACGTTTGAGTGAGCACGAGCGGCTAACTGTACTGGACTGAACTCCAACTTACGAACGGCCAACCATAACTCATGGTCAAGCTGACGTGCCTCAGCTCTCTCCTTAGCCTTTTCCTGGAGATGAGCTAGGCGGAAGTCAAAAGGACCCTCTGCCACAGAGGGCATGGATTCAGGTTCATAGGGAGAAAGAAGAGCCCTTACCTCACTTTCTGCCGCTGCTAACGGAGTTGCTGGTTCCTCTGGCCCGTCCAAGTTGTCCAAAACCCCTTGTCAACCACTGTGCTAACCTCTGCAGAGGAGGACGCCTCACCAGTAGTGTCTGCCCAAGCTGTACAGACTAAATCAGTTAAATGTTGTGTTACTAAATTCTGAATGTCTCTTTTAAACATTGCTCTAGAAACAGTAACTTTTAAGTTGCCAGCTATTTGAAGCAACTCATCCTTTTTGCAAGACTCTAACAGTGCTAAACTGGGGTACTCAAATGTCCAAAATAAAACCTGATAAAAAAATCATCCTCATCAAAAAAAAAAATCCTACTTCCAGGCACATTTAGCACATTATTCAATAAAAGAGATGTAATATGTATAAAAAAAATTATGTAGGTCATTGGCGGGCTGTAGATCTAGCAGGGAAGATCTATTGGGTGGCAAGGCAACGCACTTTCTACTGGATCTTTCCACCAAACCTAATCAGCAAATCAGAGACAGGGAGAGAGCGAGAGACAGACAGACAGAGAGAAACGGGTAGAAAGACAGAAAAACACATTCTACGTGCAGATGCATGTAACGGTCTGTGTGTGTGTATCTGTGTGTGTGTGTCTGTGTGTGTATCTGTATGAGTGTGTATCTGTGTGTGTTTGTGTGTATTCTGTGTTATCTCCAACAATGAACTTGATGGCACCATTGCTGTGGGTTAGATTTTAAACGTCACTTTTTTTTTTACGTTTTTTTATTATTGTCTTTTGCTCTCCTTTTTTTCACTCCTTGTTGCCATCTCTTCTTTGTCTGTATATGATATACTCTATTTCACATTCTTCAAATAATAAAAAATACAATCACAACTACGTCCTTATTCATCTACCATTCAGCACACTGTTAGTGATTATTGTAATTAAATGTATGTTACATTTTGCGGCCGAAGGCGTTTCTGTCTCTCCCAGACTAAGCTCTCTACCTGCAATCTCCAACCTTCGGACTACGATACCCAGAATGCACCACACACTGACGTCACTCAGTGTGACTGCTCCTAATACTAATATTGACTACTCCTATTACACCCCCTATAAATACACCTGCACTTCACTCACTCCTCACTGAGTATTGATGGCTCTCCACTATACATAGCATTTTTCCCTGCCTGTGTTTACTCTCTCATTACAGCCTTATTTTTGTATCTTTTTGACTCTTAGATTATCTAAGATTATCTTTTAAAATACTATGTTGGAGAGTTCCCAAAGTCGCTAAATCTTAAGAAAAATCGCTTAACAAGCAGAGCGGGCATATCTAAAAGTGTTCTTCAGAGAACGGTTATTGCCATTGAGGAGTGTTTGTCATGGTTACAGTGGAATCTGACTGCAGTAAAGTCACTGTATTAAACCTTTTTTTTCCGAAGGATTTTATTTTATTAACACTTAAGTGATTCCCTCGGTTAAGGGAAAATCATCTCTTAATGTTTAAACTGAAAGGAAAAACGTAATGTGTTTTATGCAGTCAGGCACTGGACATTCAACAATAGCAACCAATCAGCTTTCTGCTTACGCTGCAGGTGGAGGATGTGGAGACCTGCACAAGCGCGGTAGCGGGAACGAGCAAAACAATCCTGTTTTTTTGTGCATTACGGAGGCGAACGATGTAGAGTTGTTTTAGGTTTGTTTTTGTTGGATTGTTTTAGACTGTCCCTGTTCAAACAGAGAGGATATCATTGTACAATAACGCTGTAAATATGGCCTGTAACTGAACTGACTCACCTGAAAAGACTTCGGTCTCATTTTGTGTGAGTATGTTAGATTTATTTATAAATCACTCTTTAAACACTCGTGTTGACCAAGGATCTGTACACATATAATAAGAACAAATAAAACCAATAAGCTCAACATCAACAAATAAAAAACAAGACAGAATACATTAAATCATGTTATATCACCACAGTCTCTCGCTATTTGAACGCCAGTTTGATGTAAACAATAAAGCACTGTTGTAAGTTGCTCTGGATAAGGGCATCTGCTAAATACCATAAATGTAAATGTAAATGTAATGCCTGCCAATCACATTCTGTAGTCAGAACAACATTCCAATCGGCTTTCTGTAGCCAGAACACCAGCCAATCAGCACTTAATAGCACAAATGTTAGCCTTCATTCAGCTCTCAGCAGCCAGAAAAGCAATTACAGACACAATTACATTTATTCAATTAATAAATAATTATTAAACGTTAAATAGTATATAAGTGCATTAGTAGTAATATGTTTGTTGTTACTGCTAATATTAGTAGTAGTAAGTAGTATCAGTAGTTGTTTTTAACTTATATATACATGTAAGTATAAGTTTAATAGTTTTATTGATTCATTTATTTATCTTTTAAAATATAAAATATTTATCCATAGCCATAGTTTGTTTATATGGATAAAATAAATCCTATAGTAAGTATCTTAAAATGAAATGAAAATAAAGCTCAAATACATGAAATTAAATAGTATAATTTTTATATAAATGTATTTTTTTTATTAAATAAAATTTATTTTTTGCAAACCAATTTACTTGCTAATTAATTAAAGGGTATAATTCTGGCGCTAACACCCGATTACAGGTTTTGGATTTTATATTGCACTTAAAACAGCGCACTACATTTCCCGGCGGAAGGATCAGAGAGTTTGATCATTAATAACTCGGTTATTTCAGCATTTGTAGATCAGTACTCCTCCTTGGTGTTCCTAGAAGCAGTGAGACAGGTGAGTTCAGGTGATTTCAGGTGAGTTTAGGTGAGTTCAGGTGATTTTAGGTAATTTTATGTAAGTTTCAGTGGTTTTAAAGCAGTAGTTTATATTAGCGCTGCCCTCACGCGCTCTTTATGCGCGCTGTGATTCGGCGCGAGACGCTCTCCTGTCAGATTCCTGTCACATTAGCCTGTTAGCAGCTAACAGAGTTAGCAGTGAATTAGCCCCGTTTCTCTTAAACTGTTTAATAAACGGAGGAAACACTAATAATTTATGGGTAAGTTGATGAGATTAAAGAAGTTTAGACTAATCTAGACTAATTAAATGCTGGTTTTAGGCGCAGTTTAAGTTCAGAAGCGGGTAAATTACTGGCTGTAGCTAAACGCTGCTGAAGTTTCTGAGGAGAAAGAGCATTTATTAGCTGCTGTACCTGAATAAGAAGAGTTTTAAGTGTTTAGATTAAACTAATTACCACTATTCTCACTGTTCTTCTCACTGCTATCTGTTATTTTAATTAATTTACCCCAGTAAAGTACAGTACAGTAAGTTATCCTCCAATTTTACCTCAGTTTAAGAGCCAGTTTAACAGATTTTTAAACTAATATTTCTCCTCCATCAGCCGGAGATTCCAGAGAGTTTACGCTGGAAACTCCTTAAACCTTCCTGCTGATTATATTTTATGGTAAATTCTGATGTAATAGTGTTTAAACTAATTAAATAATAAAATACTGTTATTCTACTGCTGGTTTTCAGTGAACAGTAAACACTGTTATTGATGGTTCTCTTCATGGACAGGATCTTTCCTATCATTTATTTATCTGCAGAATATGTATGTTTTATTTTACTGACACAGTAATTTACAGTAAGTCTGTTACTGAAATGGCTCATGCTCTGAATTAAGTAGTTATTTCAATATTTGTGTTTTATGTTAGAAAAATGCAAAATACAGCTGAGGAAAGTGTTGTTTTATGTGCAACAAATAATAAATGTTTGTATTAGAGTCGGCCATAACATTAAAACCACTGTTAGGTGATGTGAATACCTTTAAATAATCAATTACCTTTACTCCTGTTGAGCGGTGGATAGTTATATTAGGCAGCGAGTAAACAGTCAGTTCTTGGGCGAGAGTAAGAATCTGATATATTTAAAGAGAACCAAACTGTAATATCCTTTAATTTACCTCAAACATTAAACACTGACTTTTTCTTTTAATCAAATTATTCTTTTGTGTCTCAGTCATAAATAATAGGCAGATATTTTTAATAATAAATAATGATATAATTATCATCTCATTTAAACTATTACATGCAGGTATTGACATAAAAATACTCATATTTAATACCATGATATTGTTCAAGTTGATGAAGATAACTATGCTTTAGTGCTGTATAATAGATAAAACTGATTTATGAGTCTTTATGAGTTATTGATTAGTTAAATGTGTTTTCTCCCTCAGATTGCAGCATTTAACATCAAGAATGAACGCATCATCCACAGTAAGTTATATATTTTTTTCACATTTACACTATCAGTGTGGTGTTTGTTACATATATAAATCTTAAAACGATAATGTAAATAAATAATTTATCAAAAGTAAATAAATAAAACCACAGATGTAGTTAATCAGCCAGTCTTGGTTGAAAGTCTTTCTACTATTAATCACAAAAACACCTTCAGAGCTTATAAAGAGAATATTAGTGATCACAATGTTCAGATCTATATTTTATTAGACTTTATCTTATTAAAACTGTTATTATCTCTCTGAATAAAATACGTAATAACTCGCTATATGCTCCAGTACAGCTGCACTCTTCCATATTATTAGTACCACTATCAGCATTTTCCTCAATCTATCAGTCTGAATTAATGTTGTCTCATATTCACATAGTACAATTTTTAAATCACACATCAAAGCATTCATGTAAAATTATATTTAGAGGAAAATCAGAGTAAATCTGAGGAGCTTAATAAAGTGTAATAAAAGTATTTTATTCACTGTAATCCAGCAGCCTGATACTTCATATAGTGAACATAGTGCAGCAGCTGTGTGTTAAATTAACCCTGTTTACTCTGGTAACACAAGCACCAGTTCACCTGACCCACAACTAAACTCCCACTAAACTGGATCTACTATCAAATTAAACCACGATCAGATCAACTGAAACACATTTAATTCACATTTTAATTATTTAATTATGATTTTCTTTTTCTATATCATCTATCAGCTGTGCTTTAACTGATAAAACTGAGTTCAGACTGAGCTTCGATTAGAACAAGAGTTTCCCAGAGTAAGATCAGTACCTCAACTATATACTTATATTTATAAAATGCATATATTATATATTTTAAACTTTACCATAATAATAAACTTTCTGCACAATTAACACACTTTTTGTATTGAGATATAATCTACTTTTGGTAGATGTTTAATAGAAATTAAGAATAGTGTAAATTTTACCTTTTGTATCAATCAGTAAAAATAATGTAACTATTTATTTCAACTTTACACAGTGTGATAATAAAGCTGAAATAATAAGAATTATAGATTTGTAAACTCTTCTATGTAAAATAGAGAAAGGTGCACTGTCTCCATCTAGTGTCCTTGGGATGAACTACATCTTATATAAATGCGCTTATAAAATTAAGCTAAAACATTATGACCATCTGTCTAGTGTTACTAAACATTAGGTAACTGGTTATTCTGTCTGGTATTTGGGTGAGGTAATGATGGTACCAGTGTAAATAAGTGATTCTGGCTCTTCACTCTCTAGCTCATTATTCCACACTGATTTTGTAGCAGAAATTGTTCGCTTCTATTAAAACTGATCAGAATGTTTTCCCCCACGAAGGGGTGTGGTTTTCCCACGATGATGTGATGTTCTCTATTTCTATTGGCTCTGAGAGAAGGAGGTGCTTAAGATTCTCCATAAAGCATTTCTACAAATGTACTTCTTCTTTTGTTCAATTTTATTTCTATAGCGATTTTTACAACCGAAGTTTTTACAAAGCAGCTTTACAGAGAAAAACAGGTCCACACCTCTTATGAGCAGCATCACATAGATGCTGATTATTGTGGAAAAACTCCCTTAACTTAAGAGAAAGAAACTTTAGGAGGAACAGAGTACAGTACAGAGAGATAATGTGGAGCTATAACTAATGTAACAGTACAGAGAGATAATGTGGAGCTATAACTAATGTAACAATACAGAGAGATAATGTAGAGCTATAGCTAATGTAACAGTACAGAGAGATAATGTGGAGCTATAGCTAATGTAACAGTACAGAGAGATAATGTAGAGCTATAGCTAATGTAACAGTACAGAGAGATAATGTAGAGGTATAGCTAATGTAACAGTACAGAGAGATAATGTAGAGCTATAGCTAATGTAACAGTACAGAGAGATAATGTGGAGCTGTAGCTAATGTAACAGTACAGAGAGATAATGTAGAGCTATAGCTAATGTAACAGTACAGAGAGATAATGTAGAGCTATAGCTAATGTAACAGTACAGAGAGATAATGTAGAGCTATAGCTAATGTAACAGTACAGAGAGATAATGTAGAGCTATAGCTAATGTAACAGTACAGAGAGATAATGTAGAGCTATAGCTAATGTAACAGTACAGAGAGATAATGTAGAGCTATAGCTAATGTAACAGTACAGAGAGATAATGTAGAGCAATAGCTAATGTAACAGTACAGATATATAATGTAGAGCTATAGCTAATGTAACAGTACAGAGAGATAATGTGGAGCTATAGCTAATGTAACAGGACAGAGAGATAATGTAGAGCTATAGCTAATGTAACAGTACAGAGAGATAATGTAGAGCTATAGCTAATGTAACAGTACAGATATATAATGTAGAGCTATAGCTAATGTAACAGTACAGAGAGATAATGTACAGCTATAGCTAATGTAACAGTACAGAGAGATAATGTAGAGCTATAACTAATGTAACAGTACAGAGAGATAATGTAGAGCTATAGCTAATGTAACAGTACAGAGAGATAATGTAGAGCTATAACTAATGTAACAGTACAGAGAGATAATGTGGAGCTATAACTAATGTAACAGTACAGAGAGATAATGTAGAGCTATAGCTAATGTAACAGTACAGAGAGATAATGTGGAGCTATAGCTAATGTAACAGGACAGAGATAATGTGTAGCTATAACTAATGTAACAGTACAGATATATAATGTGCAGCTATAACTAATGTAACAGTACAGAGAGATAATGTGGAGCTATAGCTAATGTAACAGGACAGAGATAATGTGTAGCTATAGCTAATGTAACAGTACAGATATATAATATGCAGCTATAACTAATGTAACAGTACAGAGAGATAATGTGGAGCTATAGCTAATGTAACAGTACAGAGAGATAATGTAGAGCTATAGCTAATGTAACAGTACATAGAGATAATGTAGCGCTATAGCTAATGTAACAGTACAGAGAGATAATGTAGAGCTATGGCTAATGTAACAGTACAGAGAGATAATGTGGAGCTATAGCTAATGTAACAGGACAGAGATAATGTGTAGCTATAACTAATGTAACAGTACAGATATATAATGTGCAGCTATAACTAATGTAACAGTACAGAGAGATAATGTGGAGCTATAGCTAATGTAACAGGACAGAGATAATGTGTAGCTATGACTAATGTAACAGTACAGAGAGATGATGTGGAGCTATAGCTAATGTAACAGTACAGAGAGATAATGTAGAGCTATAGCTAATGTAACAGGACAGAGAGATAATGTAGAGCTATAGCTAATGTAACAGTACAGAGAGATAATGTAGAGCTATAGCTAATGTAACAGTACAGAGAGATAATGTGGAGCTATAGCTAATGTAACAGTACAGAGAGATAATGTGGAGCTATAGCTAATGTAACAGTACAGAGAGATAATGTGGAGCTATAGCTAATGTAACAATACAGAGAGATAATGTAGAGCTATAGCTAATGTAACAGTACAGAGAGATAACTCAGTTACAGAGTATTAAACAATGTAGCCAACTACGCTACTTTAGGAATTGCACCCAAATATGTTAAATAGAGACAGGTTTGCTGGTACCCAAAAGAACAGCAAAGACAACAAACAAGTTTATTTAGTAAAATTCAAGCAATATCAAATAAAGAAGAAATAAATTTAATATTAAAAACAACAAGCTGCTTATTGGCACTTAACAGCACCTGTAGCTTTTCTAGTAAAGTAAAAAATCACAACAACAAAAAAGTCTCAAAAAATAAATAAAAACCCAACACAAACTTATACTACAATTCAACTCAGCAATAACATTTTGCTCTGGATTCACTTGAAGTTTCTGTTTCATCCTTTCCTAAATTGCACAAGTTCTGTCTGACAGCTGAGCTTTTCACAAGAAATCACTCAAATTAGAAAAAGACAGAAAACAGCAGCTTTATTTCACCAATAAATGCAGATAGAAACCATATCAGCTTTACTGCACCCATTTAATCAACATGGATGGAAGCGCCACCAAGAAGCTTCTCAAATGATCAGACGCCAACAATTCCCACTGAGTAATAAAACTGAAGAACTGGAATAAGCTGATCTCAGACCGACTTTCAGAGGAAGCTGCGGTGTCCAAAAAAAAAAACCTACTTTTATTAAACCATTACATTAATTAACTAAACAAATCATCAACCCTCTAAACAACAGATTAATTGTCTAAAAATCTAACAATTAATACTACTAATAAAATAGTGCTTTAATAAGAAATAATACTAATAATAATTCATCCTGTCACACATGATTGTGTATATATCTATTTAAGGTTAATGTATATTTATAATAATACAATAAATCTGCTCTTAATTTTATAAAAGAAGTGCTAATTTAAGTTTGGAGCTGTAGATCTGGTTGAGTGTGGTTTCTCAGAAGTGATCATGTGACTGAAGGAAACTAAAATCCTTCATAAGCGGAAGTGAAATCGACCACAGTAGCCCTGCCCTTTGCTGAGCTGTGGGTTTTATTTCTGCACTGGTTTCCATCTTTCATAACTTCCTGTTTACAACATTTCTCCCAGGTTACAAATACAAATATTGCCATTCAGAGCATTTATTTGCAGATGCTCAAAATAATGAAAACGGTACAGTGTTTTTAAACCTTAAATAATGCAAAGTTCATATTCATATAGAAACAACAATGCTAATGTTTCTAGAGTTCAGAGATCTATATTTGGTGAAATTATCCATTTTTTTTATCACAGCTTGCATGAAGTCTTTCACACTGCTTTTGAATAACCTTATTCAACTCCTGGCCCAAAAACTCAAGCAGTTCAGCTTTGTTTGATGGCTTGTTACCATCTTACATCTTACATGATTACATTCAGAGTTTTTTAATGGGGTTCAGGTCTGGAGATTGACCATCAATTTACCTAAATATCAGTTAGCAACTGCAGGACTACATCAAGTGACCTTTTTCAATGAGAAGCAAAGAAAAGCCAGGATGAAGTTTGTAAAACATCATAAGACTTGGACTATAGAGGACTGGAGTAAGATCATCTTCTCTGATGAGCCTCAAGGCTTTGCTCAAAGACCTGGCCATCAAATGTTTAGATGGAGATCTGCAGAGGTGTACCTGCACCCACTGTGAAACATGGTGGAGGATCGTGATGATCTGGAGATGCAAGGCTGGAATTGGGCAGTTTAGTCTTTGTGAATGACATGTGAATCAAGTTGCATACAAGATTATCCTGCAATAAAACTTAATTTATTCTGTTCTAGTAATGTTTCCCAACTCTGTTTTTCCAGCAGGACAATGTTCAATTCCACACAGATCAATTAAGGTGTGGAAGAAGGACCACCAGATCAAGATCCTGTCATTACAGCACAATCTCCAGCCCTGAACCCCATTAAAAACCTCTGGAATATAATCAAGAGGAAGACGGATGATCACAAGCCATCAAACCACCAAACTAAACTGCTTGAATTTTTGCACCAGGAGTAAAGCAGCATAAAGTTATCCAAAAGCAGTGTGTAAGACTGGTGGAGAGCATGCTGAGACAGATGAAAGCTGTAATTAAAAAACACCATTTATTGATTCTGAACTCTTCTTATTAAAATTATCATTCATTTGATAAACCACTCAACAACCGAAGCAAACAAACCATAACATTACACTAATTATTATAATAATACTAAACATACTAAACAATTCTGCAGGGGTTTTTACCTGATGGTGGTCGTGACGATATTTGCTTTGGTACTTTGGGCGTCCCCTCCCACCGTCAGTGTGTAGTCATTCTCCACAGGCTGCTGCTGCTTCTCTTGGGATTTATATATGTGTGTGTGTGTGTGTGTGTGTGTGTGTGTGTGTGTGTGTGTGTGTGTGTGTGTGTGTGTGTTATATAATAGTGAACTGCCTGGCCTCAGTGTCGAAGGAGCTACAGGAAAGTCAGCAGAATTTATACAATAAACATTTCATAGAATTTAATCAGACTTAAACGAAAAATGTAAAGAGATTTTTTTTAAACATAAAAATAATTCTCTGAACTAAATATTTCTAGTCAGCACAACTTCTAGTGGATTTCTTCAAAAGTTAAAATTTTCACAAAACACTACAAATCTATTATAGTAAATCTCCTTGTAAATTAGCGTATTCTAAACTTCACCGGTTTCCCCCACTTCACTGGATTTCTGTAGATCTGCTTCTGTAACTCTACTGTTCTCTTCTATTTCTACTCTGATCTAATACCTTCAGAGTCTCTAACAGATACAGAACTGAATTCATACTGCATCTGTGGGCTTCCTGTATGTAGCTGTGTCTGAGTTTGAGTTGTGAAACTGTTTCCTGTTACGCAGATCTGCTTGCTCTCTTTACTCATCAGTTTTATAACGGAGCTGCACTGAAGTCTGGCTTTAAAAGCTTCCTCTACAGATCAGAAGAGGTTTTATATGGAAAGTTTATGATCAGAATGATCTAAAAGCTAAATTCTATCCTCTGTTCCAGATCTAAAAGTACAGGAGTTTAGAAGCTGAGGACTAAAAGCTCATGGACTGATACAGCTCTGCTCACAGCAGGTAAGATCATTTCATTTAATTACACTCTTTATTTTTACTCTTTCTCTCTGGATTCTACAGGATACATGAACAATGTCTTTTAATATGAACTTTCTGATCTTTACTTTTAACACTTCTCTGCTACAGTTTCAATATGTACAGTTAATATTATCCTAAACTGGAGAATTATTTTATTAAAATGTAATGAAAATTACTGTGTTGTCTGATTCCTTTGTGTTTCTTTATGTTGTTTGTTTGACCTAATTCTCCTCAAACTCCCACTTCACTCCTGACCATCACTGATCCAGTAAAGCTTCCTAAAGAAGGAGTGGTTGGTGTTTTGTAGATGTTACTAATAACATTAAAACATGGGTTCTGTCCTCCTTCAGAAATCCAGGAACTTCTACATCTTTACCAGAAATCCTCCACTAAACCTGAATCTACTCTCCTTCTACAGGAGCAGTCCTACAGGATGGAAGGTGATCCACAAGTGTTGGAGGACGATCCAGATCAAAAAGGTGATGTAGCAGATGCTCCTCCCCCATTTTCTTTCCTTTCTCTTTCTTTCTTGGACAAGATCATCCATTTTTTAACTAATGTCTTATATAGTTTCTTATATTTAGATAAAAAATTAATAAATACTAATGAACAAATATTGGAAATCATAAGGTAACATGATTTAAGTTTCCTCTAGCGCTTCTTCCAGGTCCACTGTTGCACATTTTGTCCAAAACATGGAAAGAAAAGTGTTTTTAAAGAAATTTGCTGACAGAGAATAATTGATTGGTAGGTGGGTAGTAACACGCTACGTTTACTTAATTACATTATATTTTTAACACTTTTACTTGAGTACATTTGTGATGTCAGAAATCTTTTACTCCATTATATTCACCTTTGTTCCTCACGTTACACATTACAACTATAAGTAATGAGTCATTTTTAATTCAATGCACATTTTCTGTTGCTTAATTCAAACACATCTCTGAAAGCTTCCTTCAGGACCTTGTACAAGTCCGTTCACCAGGAGCAACATCTGTCCTGGGCTGAACGATTTTTAATGAGCCCCGAACCCGAATGCAATGTTTAGAGAAAAGACACCTAGTTTTCCTCACGTTTACATCGTCCTCTTGTTATAACGCATAGTTATAAGTGCTCTTCACACATCAGAGTTTACAGATCCGTCCCACATCACTCCCTACACCCTGCACTAAATCTACTCTCTGGAGAGGTCAACAACACACAGTGCTAAAGGTCACAGGGTTTTAAACAGTCATGGGTTTACAGCCCCACCCCCTGGTTCACTGAACACTGCAAGAAATTTGATACAAAAAATTCTGTCCATCTGTAATTTCGGAACGACAGCAGTATTTATAGTAATAAAGCTGCAGATTAACAGTATAACATTATTTAATTAAATATGTTAGACTAATTACAGCTTATTGTTGTTAGCAGGGCCAGGAACCACGAGAGACAATGCAGATTAGAAAACACAGGTTTATTATAAACACAGATCCAAAGCATCATACTAGAACGTAGTCAGTACACGGTAAAACATGCAGGTTAAACAGGGAAAGGCAAGATAGTAGTCAGAGGAGGAAACAAGGTCGGTAACAAAAATCCACAACAAAACCAGAGGGCTAGGCAAGAGAGAAAACAAAGAGCAGAAAAGGGTCGATAACAAGAATTCAAGAAAGTCAAGAAAACGCATCATAACAGTGCTAGAAAACTAGTTAATACTCGGCGAGGAACAAAGGGAACAGAGGGCTATTTATACAGGTGCAAACAGGTGTGGGAAATGTGTAATCAGAATGTGAGAAAGGCTGAACGCTGCAGAGTCACGTGTTCAGCCGAGTCATTGTAGTCCATGGGCTGAGATTGCTGGGAAATGTAGTCTTTGGGGGGGACAGTTGTCCTGAATAGGCAGACTGACAAAGTCAGGACTGACAATTATTCAGTTATTTAACAAAATAATCTTACTGATAAATATATCGACTCATCGTTTTGATAACTAGTAGCCAGCAAATACATCATATAAATCTCTTTGGGAAAGAAAAGAAACTCACCACTTGAATCGTTTTGTTAATCAATATTTTCTTACTTTTACTGAGGTGATAATTCAAATGAGCAGTTTTACTTCTACTTACATAAAGATTATTTTGAAGTAACAGTACTTTTACATAAGTTCTGCCTTTGGCTACTACTCCACCTTTGGTTGATTCTGATTTTTGACTGTGGAAATTTTGATACACTTGGAACTCAGACTTTTGCTTTCATGTGAACACAGATCAAACCAGTCCTGTCCAGAACACCACAACCCAGAACCCCACAGCTCCCAGTGAACTGGTCCAGAACACCACAACCCAGAACCCCACAGCTCCCCGTGAACTGGTCCAGAACACCACAACCCAGAACCCCACAGCTCAGACTGGAGGGAATGTCATTGCACCTGTTCTACATGGAAATGTGATTCATGGCTCAGTTCATATTCACACTGTAGCTGAATCTCAGCATGAAGGTAAATGAAAAATAAAAAAGAAGAAAAGATAAAAAAAAACTTAACTGTCTTTATCAGACACTGATTGTACACAAATGCCATTTTTTGTTTCTGTATAATTTTATCACACTGAGGTCACAGTTTTATTAAGATCTGTGTGATAAAAAAAATAGAATTATCATAAAGATGCAAAGCATATGAACCCTTAAACACATGCACTACTGCAGAGAGACATAACTAATTTAACTCTTAACTTTACTCATTTCAGAGTAATACCAAGACTTTATTAATACAAGACCACACACATACACCTATCAGCCATTACATTAAAACCACTGCTAGATAAACTGAGTAACACTGATGAACTGGTTCCATTCAGTAACACAAAAATGAAAGTGTGTTAAAGTTTAAACTATATTAGATTTAACACCCTTTTCTCTTTAAAGTCAGTCTTTAGTGTGTGTGTGTGTAATGTCGAATGGAGGTAGTGCAGTTGAACACAATAGACAGTGAACACCAGTTGATGTGCATAAAGTGAGGATAACTGATGTCAGCCATACACAAAGTGCAAATACACAGTTATATAATTATTTAAATTCAGCAGTGCAAAAGATATGTAAACAGTAGATGAATGAACTACTAGTGCAAAATAGGGTAGAACTAGAAAAATAGTGTTATAGGCATCAGCAAGTCTGAGAGTGTGACCATAGATGGGGGTGTGTCCATGGTGTGGCCAGAGTTGCCAGAATGAAAAAGTGTCACAGAGTCTTCAGTTTGCTGTGCTGAGAGGAGTTGAACAGTCTTATGGCCTGAGGGACAAATTAATATGCATTATTAATCTAAGACATGCAGCTTCTCCATCAGCAGCCAGAGTCTGAGTGAGAGAGAGAGAGAGAGAGAGAGCACAGTACCTAATGCTGTTTCTCCATCAGCAGCCAGAGTCTGAGAGAGAGAGAGAGAGAGAGAGAGAGTACAGTACCTAATGCTGTTTCTACATCAGCAGCCGGAGTCTGAGAGAGAGAGAGAGCACAGTACCTAATGCTGTTTCTACATCAGCAGCCAGAGTCTGAGAGAGAGAGAGAGAGAGAGAGAGAGTACAGTACCTAATGCTGTTTCTACATCAGCAGCCAGAGTCTGAGAGAGAGAGAGAGAGAGAGAGAGAGAGTACAGTACCTAATGCTGTTTCTACATCAGCAGCCGGAGTCTGAGAGAGAGAGAGAGCACAGTACCTAATGCTGTTTCTACATCAGCAGCCAGAGTCTGAGAGAGAGAGAGAGAGAGAGAGAGAGAGAGAGCACAGTACCTAATGCTGTTTCTACATCAGCAGCCAGAGTCTGAGAGAGAGAGAGAGAGCACAGTACCTAATGCTGTTTCTACATCAGCAGCCAGAGTCTGAGAGAGAGAGAGAGCACAGTACCTAATGCTGTTTCTACATCAGCAGCCAGAGTCTGAGAGAGAGAGAGAGCACAGTACCTAATGCTGTTTCTACATCAGCAGCCAGAGTCTAAGAGAGAGAGTACAGTACCTAATGCTGTTTCTACATCAGCAGCCAGAGTCTGAGAGAGAGAGAGAGCACAGTACCTAATGCTGTTTCTCCATCAGCAGCCAGAGTCTGAGAGAGAGAGAGAGCACAGTACCTAATGCTGTTTCTACATCAGCAGCCAGAGTCTGAGAGAGAGAGAGAGCACAGTACCTAATGCTGTTTCTACATCAGCAGCCAGAGTCTGAGAGAGAGAGAGAGAGAGAGAGAGAGCACAGTACCTAATGCTGTTTCTACATCAGCAGCCAGAGTCTGAGAGAGAGAGAGAGCACAGTACCTAATGCTGTTTCTACATCAGCAGCCAGAGTCTAAGAGAGAGAGTACAGTACCTAATGCTGTTTCTCCATCAGCAGCCAGAGTCTGAGAGAGAGAGAGAGAGAGAGCACAGTACCTAATGCTGTTTCTCCATCAGCAGCCAGAGTCTGAGAGAGAGAGAGAGAGCACAGTACCTAATGCTGTTTCTCCATCAGCAGCCAGAGTCTGAGAGAGAGAGAGAGCACAGTACCTAATGCTGTTTCTACATCAGCAGCCGGAGTCTGAGAGAGAGAGAGTACAGTAGGTCATGCTGCTTCTCCATCAGCAGCCGGAGTCTGAGAGAGAGAGAGAATACAGTAGGTCATGCTGCTTCTCCATCAGCAGCCGGAGTCTGAGAGAGAGAGAGTACAGTAGGTCATGCTGCTTCTCCATCAGCAGCCGGAGTCTGAGAGCGAGTAGAGTAGGTTGTCCTGTTTCTATTTTAGTAATAAAGAATAGAGCTCAGTTCAGTGTTTTGTGATTGAATTATCTGATATTGTTTCTTATTCTGTACTGCTGTGCTCTCTCTCAGGTGCAGCAGGTGGAGGACAGGTAATGAGTGAGAGTTCAGCAGCCTCTTATACTACACTGACTGCAGGTAAACTCATTAAATGATCGCTGTTATTCTGTGTTAATACATGAACATTACCAATGACCATGAAACATTAGCAATTAACACTGTGGTCTTCCCAATATACTGATTCTCTATAGTGATATACACTTTGACTTTGCATTTGGGGTGTAATGCAGTTTGTGAATTACCGTTACATGCAAAAGATTAGCCACATTTTAATAATATAATTTTGATTGTATTAAACCTTAATCTCTTTTTCATAACATAAAAATACAAAAATATGCATTTACATTATAAAATCAATGTTTGGGCGTTTTGCAAAAATCTCAGCCTGTATCATTCCAGGTTGTAGTTTAATTTATAGTTAGATTTTTTAGCTGGTTGTGTTATAAAGTTTTAGTTTGTCTTTATCTGTCCACAAAACAATTTACCCAATTTCCTAAAACGAATTGGGCCTAAAATTGTGAAATGTGAAGGCAGCTTTATAGAACTTCAACTGACATTTGGGCATAAGTTACTTTCTTTCATTGTTTAATTCATTTAGAAAATTGTTGAGAGGGGCCCATGTTTTCAAATATTAGTACAAACCATAATTTATGAGGCTTGGAAATTGAATTCAGATGATTTGCATATGAGTGTGTGTTTAGCCCAAATCTTTACTCTTTACTCTTTAATCTGATCAGGCAATGGGACGAGCAGATGGAGGTGAGACTTCTTAGTTATAAGATGTTTCATTTGAGATTGTTTGCAGATTTTCTGCTGATAAAAATTTGAGCTATGTAGCTGCCTGGTAAAAGGTGTAGATAGTGTGCTGGTGACCACTACTGCTTGGCTGGTATTGTGTTTTTAGGCTAATATGCCTAACCCTTGCTCACTTTACTGAACTTTTTTTACTGCTGGTAGTTCTGTAACTCTGTTCTAGTATAATATTAATATTAGAATTTTGTTGTATATTTTTCATTTTTGATTAAACAGTATAGCAATCTCATATCAACAACATCCCCAATTGCTTGCAGTTTCCACAGATAACAAGCTAGGTAGATAGAAAATGAAACCGAGGGAGAAGATGGAGGAAAAAAACACGTATTTTCTCTTCTGGCTCAGAACACTGTTGTTAAAAAAAAAAATTGTGCCAAACGTACAGTATAACATGTTGAAAATACTCTTAAAGTCTATTTCAAAGACTGAAGTCTGATACTCTTTCACATCTGAAGGCACTGAATGTACGGCAATTGAAAATATTCAGCCGAAATATTTCTCATGGTAATTCTGTTTTCCTCTGCTGCATTATACAATCTAAATTTATTGTTATTATGTGTGTGTTTGTATTTGTTGTGTACTACAAAATGTAAATTATCATTCAAATAATAAATACAAAATCTTTACCTATAACTCAACACTATGTTAGCATGCTTTGACAAGATAGCATGCCCCTGGTGGTAATTTATTAGGAACTGTTGAACAATGTGGCACAAAGAGACTGCATATACCAAATGATTATTTTGATTTATACTTATATTCGTCTGCAATTGTAAAACATTCTGCATTAAGGTATTATATTTATTGCTCAGGCTACATTACAGGTTTAAAGTTTTTTGTCCTGTCATGATAAACAGATTAAGAATTAAACAGTGTGCATAAGAATTGTTTTTATGTTGGAATAGCTTTAAATGAGCTTTACATTACAAAATGTGTAAATACAGGTGCTCAAGTTGCTCATAATTTTGAAGACTTACAGTATTATAAAGTATTTCAGAACATGTCTACATTGATATTCAGTTGTCTTTTAGTTGAGATGTTATTGAGAAACAATTGACACTGACATCAGTGTTTTTTACATTTAATTTTTTTTTCTTCAAATTGTTTGTTTACTAATGTAAAATAAAAACTGATTAAAAGCACTTTCTCTTCTCTGTCAAAAGATGAACAACACTGCATCAAGTTGAAGGACACTCTGAAATTGAACTATGAGCGTGTAATTGAGAGCTCACAGACAGGTCATCAGGAGTTCCTGGAAGATATCTACACTGATCTCGTTATAGTGCAGAATAAAAGTGGAGGAGTCATTAATGAACATGAAGTGATGCAAATAGAGATGTCTCCCAATAAAGCTGGCAGTGAGGAAGAGTGTATAAAATGCTGTGATATTTTTAAAGTCCAGCCGGGTACAGGTAGACGGAACAGAAAAGTGATGACAATGGGAATTGCAGGAGTCGGAAAAACTGTGTCCGTCAACAAATTCATACTGGACTGGGCAGAAGGAAAGGAGAACCAGGACATTCAATACATTTTCCCTCTACCCTTCCGTGAACTAAATCTGAAGAAAGAGAAGGAGTTCAGTTTGATTGGACTACTGAATAACTGCTTTTTCTCCTCAAAGCCTGCACTGAAGTCTCTTCCAGAAGAAGATGGTAAAGTGCTGTTTATTTTTGATGGGCTGGATGAGTATCGTTACCCACTGGAGTTTAAAGATGGAGAGGAAGTAAAAGATGTGAATGAGAAGAGTACAGTGGGTTCACTGATCACAAATCTCATCAACAGAAATTTGCTTTCCTTTTCTCTAGTCTGGGTAACTTGTCGACCAGCAGCAGCACATCTGATTCCCCAGAAATACATCAATCTGGTGACAGAAGTACGAGGATTTAATGATGAACAGAAGGAGGAGTACTTCACTAAATACTGCAAAACAGAGGATGTAGCAGAGAAAATAAGTTCACACATAAAGAAGTTAAAGAGTCTCCACATCATGTGTCAAATCCCAGTCTTCTGCTGGATCTCTGCCACTGTGCTTCAGCCACTGATGGATAAAGAGAGTGAGAAGAACATCCCCACAACCCTGACAGAAATGTACATGAGCTTCCTATTGCAGCAGAAAAACCTGATGAAGGAGAAATACAGTCAGAAGACTGACCCTGAGCGCATCATTCTGAAGCTCGGTGAACTGGCCTTGAGTAATCTTGAGAGTGGAGAGCTGAACTTCTATGAAGATAAACTTAAGAAATGTGGGATTGATGTGACTGATGGTACAGTGTTCTCAGGAGTGTGTACACAGATTTTCAGCCAGCAGAAGGGAATTTCTGAGAGAAACATTTTCAGCTTTGTGCATCTGAGTGTTCAGGAAAGCCTTGCAGCTGTATATGTGCATCACTCCCACTGCAATAAGAAGAAGAATGTGTTCAAAATGAAAGTATTGAACAAAGTTATGTGGATTAATAAGAAGATAACAGATCTCCATAAGAGTGCAGTGGACAGAGCTTTGCAGAGTGAAAATGGACACCTGGACCTTTTCCTCCGCTTCCTCCTCGGCCTCTCTGTGGAGGACAGTCAGAAGGTTCTGACCGAACTTCTGCCAAACCTGAAGATTAAAGCAGAGAGCATTAGCAACACAGCTAAGTACATTAAGGAGAAACTAAAAGAGGAAATGCAGTCTGACAGAAGCCTGAATCTCCTCCACTGCCTGAGTGAACTGAAGGACAACTCACTCACTGCCGAAATCCAGAACTTCCTGAACTCAGGAACTCTCTCAAAACAGGAACTCTCATCCACACAGTGGTCAGCTCTGATCTTTGTGCTGATGATGTCAGAGGAGACTCAGGAGAAGTTTGAACTGAAGAAATACAGAGCATCAGAAGAAGGACTGAGGAGATTACTGCCTGTGGTGAAAATCACAGAGAGAGCTCTGTGAGTTAAAGAAATATTATGATATTCTTAAGAAGCTTAATAATACTAGTTAGTATGATCTCTCTCCATATCATTATGTTTAAGCATTTTTAGAATAAAAATATACTACACCAGATATACAAAGTATAATAAAAAATTATATTAAATCTGACATACCTCTATTAAAGGATATACAGAGTATCCCCAGAGGGATCTTGCTGACAAGGGATACATTTTTACCCTTCACACTGTTCATTTTAACTCCGGAAGTATTGATGCATAGGACATGACCGCAATATATGTGGAAATGATTGTTTTACGTTTTAAAATATTATTAGACTAGGTACACTATCCTACAAATACAATAAATAATATACAAAGGTAGTGGTAGTAATAGTCGCGATAGTATAAACATTTGCACTGATAATTAAATTGACTAATTGGAAATTTCCCAAGAGAATGACTAATATGTTGAGCTCATATGCTAATAAGTACAGTTACAAAGAAGTTTTTTATTATCAAAGTTACTGATCAGTAAATAAAGTCAAAGTCAGGACTGTAATGGAAGTGTAAGCAAACCACAATATAAAATCCAACCACATATTAGTACTCTATCCTGAGTACTGTATCCTATATGTTCCGGAAGCATTAATATGATTTTATAGTTGTAAATCTTATTTCTCTTACACTTTTATTAAATAAATATTAAATTAACTTAGAGTCACTGTATTAAATATGGCAAACTAATAATAATTGCCTACAGAAGCAGAATAAACTTTCAATATCTTTTGATTTAAGCAGATAAATAAATAAAGACCAGTCTTCATAAAAACACTGTATTTCACGATGTAATTGTGTTTCATGCAGACCTTCCCCACTGAGTTTATTATAAAATCTGTTGCTGTTTGTTTTGCAGACTAGATTCATGTGATCTTGGAGTAAAGTCATGTGAAAGTCTGAAATCAGTGCTAGAACTGGAAAACTCCTCCCTGATAGAACTTGACCTCAGTAACAATGACCTGCAGGATTCAGGAGTGGAGCTGCTCTCTGCTGGACTGAGGAGTTCACACTGTAAACTGCAGACTCTCAGGTCAGTTGGTTCATTTTAAAATAATAAATATGAAGATATGTTTATTCACAGCAAACAGAGCGGATGAAGCTTCTAGTGAAGGTCAGATTACACCAACCAATTAAAAGTGAACTTTTTGTTGGATACAAAGTTTTTTTTTCACTTATGTACACAATAATTAGAATCTTTTGGAAAAAGAATGTATGCAAATGTAAATAGTCGCATTTAGATTCAATTTACATTCATTCGGTATATTTAGAATATTTAGAATTAGTCACTCTGACCTTAAAAATCTGACAATTGTTTATTTAATTCCTTTAACACTTTTTTAAAATCATAATTTTATTCATGTTTCTACAACAGCACTTTCCAGTTCAGTCTAGAACAGGGTGAGTTCCACTTCATTCCTTTTAGTGATTCAAGGATTCAAGGAGACTTTATTGTCATTCGCATCACATGTGGTACATGAGGTGGAACGAAATTGTGATCTCATGATACAGTTTACACCGAGACCAGTTGTTAAAATAGTTAAATATAGATAAAATAAGATAATAAAATAAAAGGACACAATAAACAATAAAAAATAGGGAGAGTAGACAGGTAGCAGCAACTTGAAGTCCAGAGTGCAAGTTAATGATGATAATGTGAATCGAGCAGTACAAGATAAATATCTCTGTGCGTTTTAAAGTGACTGTGTTTATAAACAGTTATTGTCTGGCTGGTTCACTTGCATATCTGTATTTACTTACTTCCTAAATGAATCATCTGAACACACATGTAATATGTACTAAGGTCAGTGCGTAATTATGTAGTAATCAGTAGCCAGTTAATAACCAGCAGCTGCATTTATAAGACAAGAAAGGGTTTCCTGTGGCAATTTAATGTATTTAAACTGAAGAGTTTATTTATTTTTAAGGCGACTGTCCTTAGAGAAAACTTTGCTTTTTACATTGATTACAATATTATAATGCACAGGCAACAATGAAACTATTTTAGAATAAAGGGTGAGAAGAACTCAAACCAGATCATTACAATGATCCTGTACTCCATCAATAACACTTCTGTTTTCAAAGTGTAAGAGGTGCATACTGGTATGGTGTGGGTTTCATGACATGATAATCTGTGTTCCTAGAGAGTAGAGTATGTAAGACATTAAATACATTTGAACGTGTGGTTTATCAATGGAAATGTAATAATTACTTTTTTATTTTAATTATAATTTTTTGGATGTATTTTTTACATTGAGATGCTATTTTTCTTAGAGATTCAGCTATTATAGTTTTATTCGTATTACTCATATCTCTCAGTCTGCCAATGTCACTCTTTCTCTCTCTGTTAATAACTTACTCTAATTTTCTTTCTCTCTAGATTATCTGGGTGTATGATCACAGAAAAAGGCTGTTCTTCTCTGGCTTCAGCTCTCAGTTCAAACCCCTCCCACCTGAAAGAGCTGGATCTGACCTACAACCACCCAGGAGAGTCAGGAGAGAAGCTGCTTTCTGCCAGACTGGAGGATCCACACTGCTCACTGGAGACACTCAGGTATGAAGAAAAAGTCAGATTTGTTCAGAGTGTGCATGAGAGAAAGAAGGTCCAGCTGCAGATGTTGGTAGAGTGATGGTCATTTAGAGATTAAGGAAGAGTGATCAGCTGTTTGAATGTTAGAATGAGCTACATTCTCTCAGTTAATATTTTAGTAATAATAAACATGAACACAGTACTGATCTAGAATATTTTTGTCATTATCTGGGAGTACGTCCAGCAGCAGATTGCCACCAGAAATAATAATTGACCACAAGTTTTCCCCAATAATGCAGACAGTTCGTTTATCTGCAGCAGATAGGCTTGAGGATAGAGGACTTCCTGTCTGAGAAAGTGCCTTGCAATGTCTGCTGATACATATGAGTTTCACATCGAACCATTTTCTCTTGATCCTGGACTGTTTTAGTAACAGAGGACACTGCATTTACAGCACGTGTCAGTTGCTGCCAAAATCTTTTCTTTTCCGAGCCAAAAATGCCACTGTGAAAACTGGAAAATAAAATGTGTCGATCTGAGTGGATTTAATTTAATAATACTTCAATTTCCGGATCAAGATATTTTTTTCTTTTGCAATTTATGCACGCTGTACCAGCAACAGCAAACACGCTTTTAGCGTGCTTTTCGGACAAGGTTGGGCGAGTTTTGTTAGAGCGGGGCATAGCACTCACACATTCACTGTCTGCGGACCTCAGGAGCGTTACTCACGGCTTTAAAAGACAGTCTGGTGGCGCTGATTTCCTAAATAAGGTCAGGGCATACTAACAGGGCGATCAGGGAACTCAAGCTACACCAGACTGCTCTTTTACTTCACTTACACTTCAGCTATGCTGTACCAGTTTGGCGAGTTTTGTTAGAGCGGCGCGTTGCAACCCCCTTCATTCACACATTCTCTGCAGTCTGCAGACCTCGGGGGCGTTACTCACGGCTTTAAAAGACAGTCTGATGGCACTGATTTCCTATATCGCACGCAGCTGTGTGCAATTTAGAGTCCTATTTCATCACTCACACTCGCCGAGGCCAAGGCGTCAGCTGTTGTGTGAAGACCTCCTCGTGTGAAGACCAACACGGGTAAAGACCTGCGAGTCTACCTGCGCGAGTCCACTGAGCAAGGTCACCGACAAGGCAGCCTGTTCTACTGCCTCTTAAAATGTGCTCCCATCACATTCCTGTTATCTCCAGTACGCACAGAAGGTGAAAAACACACACAGGCGCCAGGATCATACTAACCTGCGTCCACTAAAGCAAACCACGCCCACTACTACCTCATTCTCTGTTGGGCTATGGAACTGCCAGTCGGCTGTTAATAAAGCAGATTTTATCGCCTCTCATGCAAATCATCTATCATTACAACTGCTGGCCCTGACTGAAACTTGGATTAAACCAGAAAACACTGCTACTCCAGCGGCTTTTTCAAATAATTATTCCTTCTCCCATACTTCTCGTCTCTCAGTACGAGGAGGTGGAACTGGCCTATTAATCGCTAATGGCTTAAAACATACTCCACTACTACCTGCAAACACATACAATTCATTTGAGTATCATGCCACACTGGTTAATACTCCAGCAAAACTTGCCATTATTGTTATCTACCGTCCTCCTGGACAAATGGGCGAGTTCACACATGAACTCGACATGCTACAGTCTTCTATTCCTGAGCAAGATTGTCCCATGCTCATTCTAGGGGATATGAACATCCACCATGACAGTACCAGCTTCACAGACTTCTTATCCCTCATGCAGTCTTTCGATCTGGAGCAGGTCACCAGCCCTCCAACACATAAAGCTGGCAAACATCTAGACCTGATCTTCACTCGTAACTTTAACACCAACTCTTTAACTGTCACTCCTTTGCAGCTCTCGGATCACTACTTCATGCAACTCAATGTTCGTATTTCGAAAAAACCCACAGCTACTCCTACTATGGTCTCGTTCCGCCGAAATCTTCGAGATCTCCCAGCAGACCAGTACTCCTCGCTGGTGACTGACAATATGCCTCCACCAGGCTCATGTTCATCATTCAATGTAAATGATGCCACTGATACTCTCTGCTCCACTCTAAGCTCCTGTTTGGACAACCTCTATCCTCTTACATCTCGAGCCATTAGCTCAAACAAACCGCAGCCATGGCTTAAAAATGACACACTCAGGGAACTACGCTCCAAACTCCGAGCTGCCGAAAGAAAATGGCAAAAAAAGCAAAATCATGCAGACCTAAAAAACTACCAACTGCTCCTGGCTTCTTTTTTTTAGCCAACCTCACTACTGCTAAAGCTGAATTTTATCACAATAAATTCAGCTCCCTCACAGACTCCCGGAAACTATTTGCTACATTTAAATCACTACTCAACCCTCCTCCTCATCCTCCTCCTCCGGCTACATGCCTTACTGCTGAAACACTTGCTTCATTCTTTACTGGGAAAGTGGCAGCCATCAGCAACCAGTTTACTGATCCAACATGTAGCAGTCCTACTACATGCTCTGCTACCCGGTATCCCTCTACCGAAGGCATCACTTTCCCCTTTATTTACTCCTCTCACTGAGAACAAGACACTGGCTCTCCTAACATGTATCCATCATACTACGTGTCCACTTGACCCGATTCCTTCAAACCTACTGCAAAAGCACCTGCAATCATTCCGGCTATCACTCACATGATCAATGCCTCCTTAACTTCTGGTGTATTCCCGACTGCTTTTAAACAAGCATGTGTGACACCACTGATTAAAAAGCCTTCTCTCAACCCCGCCCAGGTTGGTAACTACAGACCGGTCTCACTACTACTTTTTCTCTCTAAAACATTAGAAAGAGCAGTTTTAAATCAGGTCTCTGGCTTCCTCACCCAGAATGACCTCCTGGACCAGAACCAATCTGGTTTTAAAAAAGGACACTCTACCGAGACGGCTCTGTTGTCTGTGACTGAAGCGTTGAAAACTGCCAGAGCTGCAGGCCAGTCCTCAGTGCTCATTCTGCTGGACCTCTCGGCCGCCTTCGACACGGTCAACCACGACTTCCTCCTAACTATACTTTCAAACATGGAGATCTCAGACAATGTGCTGTCATGGTTCAGATCGTACCTCACTGGGCGCTCGTTCAAGGTGTCGTGGCAAGGACAGCTGTCCTCAAACCACTCCCTATCCACTGGGGTTCCCCAGGGTTTGGTACTGGGACTCCTTTTCTTCTCAATATACACCGCCTCGCTTGGTCAGGTTATCCACTCACATGGCTTTTCCTACCATTGCTTTGCTGATGACACCCAGCTATACCTGTCATTCGCTCCCGAAGATCACTCAGTCTCTGCACGGATATCGCAGTGTCTCTCAGACATATCCTCATGGATGAAGGAGCATCACCTACAAATAAATCGTCGACTCCCTCTCTTTCTCACCGACAAAGGTTGCTAGGAACCTGGGTGTTATGGTTGACGATCAGCTCTCCTTCACACACCATGAGGCTTCTGTTGCTCAATCCTGCCGCTTTGCGCTTTATTTTATATTATTTATTTTTTATATACTTTTTTTATTTTTCGGCTGGTAAACAGAGGATGACGGTAGCTACCATGCCTCCACTCAACACACAAGCATGGTGCAAGAGCTGCTCATGGCTAAGCCAAAAGATCTCCGAGCTAGAAGGGTGAATCTCTGTACTGTACCAGATTAAAGACAACGAGGTTCTGCTGGACTCCATGCTGGCGTCGATGCAGGCGATTAACACCAGGCTGGAAAGCAGTGTCTTCCCAGCGGCTGCTGCGGCTGTTCACGACGAGGATCCCTGGCCCCTGCTAGGGGCAAAGCCGAAACGGACGGAGGTGAGCTGCTCCACTCCGTGTATGGCGGAGCACCTCGCCTCCGGACGCTGCTGCACGGCCTACCCGATATTTTAATTCTGACTGAAACCTGGCTCAGGCAGCATGTAAGGGACACTGATGTAGCTTTAGAAAAATTCATGTTGTATAGAATAGACAGAAAATCTAGAGGGGGTGGAGTAGCTGTTTTTATAAAAACGAATGTCAAAGTTGAAATAATAAGCCACTTCTAAGAAAAAGTGTTTTGAGTTTTTAGCACTAAGGGTATCACCAGGAAAGAATTACTCCTTTGTCATCATGGGGATTTACAGGCCTGCTTCTGCTCCACCCTCTGCAACAGATGAGTTAGCAGAGCTTTTATCACACTATACATCTTCAGAAATGCTGGTCCTAGGTGATTTTAATTTGAACTGGTTTTCTAATGCATCCGATCAGTCAAAAGAAGTTTGCAGCAATCTTATCCTCTCACAGCTGATCACTGATTCAACCCGACCAAACCTAAAAGACCCCTCCAAATCTACCCTGATTGATTTAATCTTTTCTAACAAAACAGATAAAATTACTGCCGCTGGAGTTTTTGACCTTGGCTTTAGTGATCATTGTCCGA
Organism: Astyanax mexicanus; assembly: GCF_023375975.1. Lineage (NCBI taxonomy): Eukaryota > Metazoa > Chordata > Actinopteri > Characiformes > Acestrorhamphidae > Astyanax > Astyanax mexicanus. The sequence goes on along the minus strand of NC_064408.1, from coordinate 131,121,817 downwards.
TCGGGTGCATTAGAACCAGTTCAAAGATACAAACGGGCTCTCAGATGGTGGTTAGAAGAAATTAAAAAAATTAAATGAACAAGCTTTTCTTTCTGACTTAGCAGTGAGCAAAATTCACTTAACATTTGAAAGTACAGATGTGGATGTTGCATTAGAACATTTCAGGAAATCATTCCTTTCAGTGGCGAATAAACATGCTCCATACAAAAAAATGCGAATAAGAGACAGATCTAGCCCCTGGTTTTCAGGAGAAATTTCCTTACTGCTACAGTCAAGAAATAAAGCCTGGTCAATTGCCAGAAGCACAGGGGAAGGTGAAACATGGCTTACTTTTAGACAATTGGGAAACAGATGCACCTCTGCAATTAGAAAAGCCAAATCAGATTATTTTCTCAACCAAATTACTAGCTCCTCTAATCCACAAGATTTCTCAACAAAAATTCTAGTCAATAGTAATTTGATCTCTGAACAGCAAGAACTGTGCCAAGCTTTTAATGAACACTTTGCTGCAGCTGGTTTAGATATTTATTAACACTGACTCAAACCTGCCTGTAAATCAGCCTGTCATCACTACTACTGCTTCCCAGAAAATCTTCTCCCTCCAGACCTGCTCTCCATACATAGTAGCTAACGCCCTTTCCTTTATTAATCCTCGGAAAACAATAGATGAGGACAGTCTGGAACCCTACCTTCTGCGTCTCGCAACCCCAGTTATTACAGAACATATTACATACATTTTTAATATTTCTATTTTATCTTGCAGAATTCCCAGTATCTGGAAAACAGCTCATGTTATTCCTCTGCATAAAGGAGGAGACGCGGCAGATTTAAATAATTAGAGACCAATCTCAAAACTGTCTTGTTTATCGAAACTTTTATAATCCATAGTGAATAACCAGCTCAAGTCTTTCCTCTAGTAAAACTCTATCCTGTATAACTATCAATCTGGATTTAGAGAAAGACATAGTACCCTCTCTGCAACCACTCTGGTTTTAAATGATCTATACATGGCCCTACACAAGAAGAAGTACTGTGCTGCCATTTTTATTGATTTCACTAAAGCTTTTGATACTGTTGATCATGATCTACTATTAGGTTCTTTACATAAAATTGGTTTTAGCAATAATGCAACTCTGTGGGCCCAGGATTACCTTTCTGGCAGGAAGCAATGTGCGTCTATTGGTAAACATAAATCAGACCTACAGCCCATAACAAATGGAGTGCCCCAGGGGCTCAATCCTGGGTCCTGTTTTATTTAATATTTTTATGATCTTGCCGCCTCTACCTTAAACTGCAAATTACACCTTTATGCAGATGATTCAATCTTATACTGCTCAGCAGATTCTGCACATGCTGCAATAGAAAAACTTCAACGTTCTTTTAACACTCTACAGACTGCTCTATATGAACTCAAGTTGGTTTTAAATGCGAATAAAACCAAATTCATGCTGTTTTCCAGATTTTCAAATATTATTTTAAATTCCGGAACTATTACTACTCTGACAGGATCCACCTGTAACGCTGAGTGTGAAGGCAGGACGAGGAGAGCGGACGCTAATGCAAGTAACATTTATTATAGAACAGAAAACAAAACATAAACCAAACAGAAACTCAGAGACCGGGAGACTAAATAACAGACGGGATATACACACAGCCGTGACAGACGTACAAACGCACAAGAACCGGCAAACTAACACTAATGACAGGGACGCTTAAATACACACACAAGGCGGGAAAGAGAACAGGTAACACCTGGGGACTGACTAATGAGGGGCGGAGCTACAAATGGACACAGGTGAGTGGAAAAACACCAGGGGAGAAACACAGAGAAGCCGGGTCACGTGAGAATAACAGACATGAGAATAGACAGAAAACAGGCAAAAGATGTGACAGAACCCTCCCCTTAACGCCCAACTCCCGGGGCGCGAAAAAACAAAACCCCAGGAGCTGGTCAGGAGAGGGTGGAAAACAAAGAACAAGACACCAAACACGACTAAGACTGAGCGCAGAAGAGAGGAGACTGGCCAGAGGATGGGACAGGAAACTGAAATGCAGACTGGACAGGGGAGAAAAGCCGGGACTGGAGATTAGACACAAAAGGGAAAACAGACTGGACTGTAGACTGAGACTGGATGGGGGACTGGACAGCGCACGGAGACTGGACATGTGGCACAAATGGAGACTGGGACTGGACCGTGGACAGGACACAGGGCTGGACAGGAAACTTGAAAGGAGACTGGACAGTGGACTGAGCTGGGGATGGAGCTGTGGACTGGACATTGGACTGGGGACTGGACACGAACAGAGACTGGACAGGGGATTGGACAGTGGACATGAACGGGAACTTGATGTTGGAAGCAGACGGGAGAGTAGACTGGACCGGATTGGACAGGGGAACAGGAACAAACACATTAACAGGAACTGACACGAACACAGTAACAGGGACAGGAACAGAAAAACCACTGGGGACAGGAACTGGAACATGGACAGACACGGGAACCATGACAGGGAGAGACAGGGGCACAAAAAACACAAGAGGGTGCCCAGGACCAGCAAAAGTCTGTGGGGTTAGCCTGGGCACATTACTGGGGGCAAAGTCAGGAGGTCTAGCTGGCCTAGGGACACAGGGCCTAGGGTCAAACATTGTTCTCGGAGTGGGAACAGGGGCAGCTGGAGCTGCTGGTGCCTGAGCTGGAGCAGCAGGAGCTGCTGGTGTTGGAGTTGGAGCAGCTGGTGCTGGAGCTGCTGGTGTTGGAGTTGGAGCAGCTGGTGCTGGAGCTGCTGGTGCTGGAGCTGGAGCAGCGGGAGCTGCTGGTGCTGGAGCTGCTGGTGCTGCAGTGTATGCAGGTTCCGGGGCTGTGGGAGCACCACATTCAAGTTCAGGGGTGGCAGGAGTCGAGGAGCGCGGATGAGCCACGGGAGTTACGGAGCGTGGCTTCCCATCTGCGGGCCTCTCGGAGCGCGGCAACTCGGCCATGGGCTTCACAGAAGGCGGCATCTCGGCCGCGAGAGTCACTGAGCGCGGCGTCTCGGCCGCGGGAGTCGAGGAGCGCGGATGAGCCACGGGAGTCACGGAGTGTGGCGTCCCATCCACGGGCCTCACGGAGCGCGGCGTCTCGGCCGCGGGATTCTCGGAAGCGCGGCGTCTCGGCCGCGGGATTCTCGGAGCGCGGCGTCTCGGCCGCGGGATTCACGGAGCGCGACGTTTCAGCCGCGAGAGTCACGGAGCGCAGCTTTGCGGCCGCGGACTTCACGGAGCTCGGCGTCTCGGCCGCGGGCTTCACGGAGCGCGGCGCCTCGGCCGCGGGATTCTCGGAGCGCGGCGTCTCGGCCGCGGGATTCTCGGAGCGCGGCATCTCGGCCGCGAAAGTCACTGAGCGCGGCTTCTCAGCCGCCAGGGAATACGGCCATGGAGTACGGGCTGGTGCGGGGTAGAGCTCCTCCTCCTCCTCGGAGCTACTGGGAGCACATCCCAGGAAGTCCCACGGGCTGCGCGTCCTCTGCCTCGGGCACTCATGGCTCGACCCGAGGCTCACTGCACCGATCCTTAGCGCCCCCCTAAGAAAATCCTCCCTCCGGAAGGATTCTTTTCTCCCTTTTCTCCTCCGGCGCCGGGAAGTGGAGGAGTCTTCAGTCCCATACTCCTCCTGAGCGCCGCGAGAGAATGGAGTGGGTCGGATCGCCAGCCTGGATCCATAAAATGGATTACTTGCAGCGTCCATGGTTTTTGGTCGGTTCTTCTGTAACGCTGAGTGTGAAGGCAGGACGAGGAGAGCGGACGCTAATGCAAGTAACATTTATTATAGAACAGAAAACAAAACATAAACCAAACAGAAACTCAGAGACCGGGAGACTAAATAACAGACGGGATATACACACAGCCGTGACAGATGTACAAACGCACAAGAACCGACAAACTAACACTAATGACAGGGACGCTTAAATACACACACAAGGCGGGAAAGAGAACAGGTAACACCTGGGGACTGACTAATGAGGGGCGGAGCTACAAATGGACACAGGTGAGTGGAAAAACACCAGGGGAGAAACACAGAGAAGCCGGGTCACGTGAGAATAACAGACATGAGAATAGACAGAAAACAGGCAAAAGATGTGACACCACCATTGAACAAGTTAGCGAATATAAATATTTCGTCATCAGGCTCGATAAAAAACTTTCTTTTAAATCCCACATTAACAAACTCACCATTAAGTGCAGACAAAAGCAAAATCCTGTTTACCCATTCACACTAGAAAAAGAATAGTGGAGGCAGACATACTAGCAGTGCTGGACTATGGTGATGTAATTTATAAAAAGAAACATTGAGGGTGACCCTCATTTACAATGTTGCCAAGCCTTTATAACATCAAAGGGATTGAACACATTTAATGATAATTTAGAAATAATAAGAAATAAAATGTTTAAAAAAATGTAATAAATAAATACAAATAAATAAATAAAAGTACACATTCTAAATCAACATTTAATAGAAATATATATGTAAAATAGAAAATTCTAAAATACCATAAAAAACTAATTTGACATAAAAATAAAAAATATATAAAATATAAAATAAATAAATAGATAAAAGTAGAAGTAAAGTAAAATATTAAAAATGATAAGTGATTAAATGAGTTATAGAACTAAGAACAAGAATGAAAATGCAAAACATTAAAATGAAATAAAAAATAAAAGTAATAATAAATAAACAAAAAATAAATGAATAAAATAAATAAAAAGTATATATAAATAATATAAGAAAAAAGATAAACTAATAAAAAAGTCATTTAAAACAGTGACAGGCTTTTCTGATGGTGATTAGAAACTAAAAGTTTAAAATGCTTCAGTGAGCTCCAGCTCGCTGGTGTTCTGTAGCTAAAAGCAGATTTTCCCAGTTCACTAAAAACTCTCGGTACCTGACAGGTGATCCTGCTACTGAAGCGAGTCTGATATGCATTATTATTAAGTAAGATCAGTGAAGAGATATAAGATGGCAAATGCCCAGAGAGTGATTTATAGATAAAAATTAGCCAATGAGATTCTCTTCGTGCAGCTATCCCATTATTTCCCTTTGACCTTCTTTAGGCCCTATATAAAGATGTTTACTATTGTAAGTCGCTTTGGACAAAACTGTCTGCCAAATGCAGACATCCCAAGTTGCAAAAGTTGATTTCAGGGAGGTTAAAAAAAAATCACACCAAAGGATAACGAAATTTTACCATTATATTTATTAATTTTACGTTTTTTTAATTAAATTTAGAGTATTGAGAGGTGAAATGAGTTTTATCTTTTTTCTTTTTGGAAGGCCCTGTCCTGCTTTTTTTTTTTTTTGGGGGGGGGAAGCCTTTATTTGACAAAAATTGACAGTTACAATATCACCAAAAAATTGCACAACATCAAAAACATTTCATATCTTATTACAATAATTATTAATATTGCTTTCTCTCACTCACTGAACAAATCCCGTCCGGGAGGGGGGAAAAATACTGCCCGCCCACACTAAAAACTGATTGGCTATCTCACAGACTCTTTGCAGAGAACAGGCCAATCAGAACCCTCTCTGTTTTCTCTCTCTCCTTCCCACACTCGTTCTGAATTCCGGGAGATTATATGTGACTCGCGGGCATCAGGGAGCCACTACCGAAATACGGGAGACTCCCGCAGCTTCAGGGAGACTTGGTTTGTCTGCAAATGTAATGTAACGTAATGTAACATTTTGGAGGCTTTATCCTATTATTTGTCAGTCTATGTGCTCCCTTATATTGTAGCCATTTGTTATTCATGGGAAAGAAGTATGGTAATTGTATACTAATTGTAAGTTAACATGCATGCTTACATTGGGAATGACTGGTATTCATTAACAGCTATATGTTCTATTAATTAATCTCCTGTGTATGTAGTGCATTTATGAATCTGGCAGAATGTTTTCAGAAAGGTTCATTTAATGATGAATTTACTAACAGTTTTTACTAACAGGTTTTAGTAAGGTTTCATGATTGAGGCCCGTTGTCAGAGCCAGGCAGGGATGAGACAATCACAGATCTAATTAAGAGGCTTTATTAAAAAGGGACAATCCAACAATATGGTCAACAACAGACTGGGTGAGAACCAAAAGATACAAATTTAAGGCAATACACATACCAGAGAGGCTCAGACAGTTCAGGTCTAAACACAGCAGGGCATTATCAAAGCACAAGGCTAACTCATAAAAGGTTAAACAAAGAAGGATAATGCAGAAACGCTTTGTAAGTGTCTGAGGGAAACAAATCAAATACTTACTCTATAGTCCAGAGACAGATCAGTGGTAGACATCTGGTTTGAGCACTTATACCATTTCAGATGTTCTCAAAAGCACATGAAAATGAAGATTCTTATTGCGGTTTTAAAGTGTTAACTCACTTTCTCCTGTTATTCTCCTCTATGTTGAGATAGCTTGGTGTTCAGAGTGGTAAAAGCTAAGTGGCAGAGAAACATCCACAGTTTTTTATTTAAGAACCATTATAAAGCAGTTCAGAACTGTAAATATCATCTCAAAAGATAATGCATTTGTCATTGCACAAGGATCCTGCATGTCTGTTTCTCACCTTCCTGAACAAGTTCTTTACTCCCAGTTAGCAGAAGGGAATGGCGCCCCTGGAGGCCAAAATAGAGAATTAAGGAAAACGTCAAAAAAATTAAGAGCTTAAAGCCTGGGAAAAAAACAGTAAAAGACAGGGTGATCTGGAGAAACCTTTTCTGGAGGGGTGCTGCACTGTATAACACTGATCTCTACCAGGATGTACAAGATACAATCAAAATTCTACACAAAATACCCCATTATGACCATAAATGAAAATTTATTTAAATTAAAAAACAAAGAAATCATATTTACATAAGTATTCACTTCCTTTGGTTAATACTTTGTAGAACCACCTTTGGCAGCAACTACAACCTCAAGTCTTTTTGAATATGATGCCACAAGCTTGGCACACCTCTCTTTAGGTAGTTTAGCCCATTCTTCTTTGCAGTACCTCTGAAGCTCCATCAGGTTGGATGGGAGATGTCTGTGCACAGCCATTTTCAGATCTCTCCAGAGATGTTCAATCGGATTCAAGTCTGGGCTCTGGCTGGGCCACTCCAGGACATTCACAGAGTGGTCCTGAAGCCACTCCTTTGAGATCTTGGCTGTGTGCTTCGGATCGTTGTCCTGCTGAGAAATGAACCGTCGCCCCGGTCTGAGGTCAAGAGCGCTCTGGAGCAGGTTTTCATCCAGGATGTCTCTGTACATTGCTGCATTCATCTTTCCCTCTATCCTGACTAGTCTGCCAGTTCCTGCTGCTGAAAAACATCCCCATAGCCTGATGCTGCCACCACCATGCTTGACTGTAGGGATGGTGTAGTATCTTGAGCTGTGATGTCATGTAGATGCATGAAATAAGTCTTTGCTGATACTGTTCTTTGTATATAAGTACATTTATTGCAGAAAAAATAATAATTAGTACAAAAAACAGCATCATAATAAGCACCCGGGTTGGCTTGTGAGAGTTCTTTTCCCAGATCTGATCCTTCGCTCTCTGGCTTGAATTCCTGAAGTCCCACCTTTTATGTTTGAAACATCTCACAGCTGGAAGCACTTAACATACACTCCTATAGCGCACATACATAAGTTAGTCTGACTCAATGCATGGGAGGGGAAAGAAGTGCTCCCCATACCTTATAGCCTATGCTTAAAAAAACAGATGTGTTTAAGTTAGGGCCTTCTCCATTTGTACTCTGCGGTCCAGAGGCCATTCTGTATGGAAAATATGTATGCTCAAATATACATCAATAGTATTGGCCTCGTGATGAGCAGTGCCTCCTCCAAACATGACGCCTGGCGTTCACACCAAAGAGTTCAATCTTTGTCTCATCAGTCCAGAGAATTTAGTTTCTCATGGTCTGAGAGTCCTTCAGGTGCCTTTTGGTAAGTTTCAGACGGGCTGCCTTGTGCCTTTTACTAAGGAGTGGCTTTCGCCTGGCCACTCTGCCGTACAGGCCTGATTGGTGGATTGCTGCAGAGATGGTTGTCCTTCTGCAAGGTTCTCCTCTCTCCACGGAGGAACGCTGGAGCTCTGACAGAGTGACCATCGGGTTCTTGCTCACCTCCCTGACCAAGGCCCTTCTCCCCCGATTGCTCGATTTAGACGACCGGCCAGCTCTAGGAAGAGTCCTGGTGGTTCCAAACTTCTTCCATTTAGGAATGATGGAGGCCACTGTTCTCATTGGGATCTTCAAAGCAGCAGAAATTTTCCTGTATCCTTTCTCAGATTTGTGCCTCAAGACAATTTTGTCAGACAATTCCTTTGACTTCATGCTTGGTGCTTGCGCTCTGACAGGCAGTCAACTGTGGGACCTTATATAGACAGGTGTGTGCCTTTCCAAATCATGTCCAATCAGCTGGATTTACCACAGGTGGACTCCATTTAAGCTGTAGAAACATCTGAAGGATGATCAGTGGAAACAGGATGCACCTGAGCTCAGTTTTGAGCTTCATGGCGGAGGCTGTGAATACTTACATAAATGTGATTTCTTAGTTTTTTTTCAGAACTCTCAAAAACACTTTTTTTCACATGGTCATAATGGGGTATTTTGTGTAGATTTTTGAGGACAGAGATTAATATAATCTAATTTGGAATAAGGCTGTAACGTAATAAAATGTGGAAAGAGTGAAGCGCTGTGAATACTTTCCGGATGAACTGTAAGTACAGACTCAGAAATGAAAGAACAACATCCAAAGAGATCAAACCCAAATCCACCACTACTACATTCCCTTTTCCATACTGCACAGAATCAACCTCTACGTCCATCTGAAGACCCACAAAGACCAAGAAGGAGGACCGTCACACTCCACCCCGAGTCACTGCAGAGGATGAAGATGATGATGATCCTGCCTTCATCTCCATCCACACAGATATTTCTATAGAAAATCAGTGGAGGTTTAGTGTAACACTGTTCATTTACTGTAGAAAAAAATAATATCATTTTAATCTGATCATTTCAGCTGATTGAATATAAAATACTGATGTATTTGGTGTTAAATTTAAATATTTAAACTGTTACTTCTGTTAGTTTGTTCTTTGAGAGGAAGATTTTTCACCTGTTCTAAACAGAGACCCTGTTATTCTCCCTCACGCCCCCTAGAGTCTGGAAATAAAAGAACCATTTTTCCTCATATAAAACCAAGAGAAACCCTGCATTTCACACCCTGCTGATCTGTGTGTGTGTGTGTGTGTGTGTGTGTGTGTGTTTAGAATGGAACATGGAGGTGAAATCAGAATCAAACCTGGATTAAAGAAATGTACGTTTTCTCTCTCTCACACACACACACACACACACACACTACACACACTCACTACACACACATTACACACACATTACACACTACACACACACACTACACACACATTACACACTACACACATTACACACTACACACACATTACACACACTACACACACATTACACACATATTACACACACACTACACACACACATTACACACACACTACACACAATACACACACACACTACACACACACACCCACACACTACACACACTACACACACACACACACACACTATACACACACACACCACACACTACACACGCACACTACACACTCACATTAAACACACTACACTACACACACACCACACTCACACACACACTACATTCACACACCCAGTGTTGGGCACGTTACTTCGAAAAAGTAATTAGTTATAGTTACTCGTTACTTCTCCAAAAAAGTAACTGAGTTACTAACGGAGTTACTACACTATAAAAGTAACTAGTTACCAGTAAAAGTATCTATCGCGTTACTTTTTATTACTCGCCCGTCAAAAAAAAAGGAAATCAATTATGCATTAACTATTATTAGAAAAATAACAAACGAAAATAAACTCAAAATGTTGACAAAAATATAATCTAACGAATTTCAAAAAAACAAAACGAAATTCTCCACACAACCAAAGAAAATTACTAAAACTTGTAATACTGAAAAAAACGGAAAAAACGCGTCTGGGGATGAAATTAAACAAACCAAGCCACACTCAAAGGAAATATGTATATATAAACAAAACAAAATAATGGACTAAAACAACAATCTAATGACCGTTAAAATGGTATTAATATAACAGTTTCACCAAAAGAGAATAGAGCTTAGATCGGGCCCAAAACGTGCACGTTCTGCCGAGCCCGACCCAACCCGAACCATGAACTGTCATTATGAGCCCGACCCGATCCGCCCCATAAACTGTCTGTTTTCGGTCTGATTGAATGAGCGAAATATAATCAGAATTATGTTAATTAACACTGTAACATAGAAGCATAGAACTATTATTTAATTTAAATGATTTTTAAGAACAGCTAAAAACAGTGCTGCAAGTCAAACGCGGAGGAGTTCACGTGCGCCCAGAGCTACGTGATTACATATTTCATTTTTATTATAGTTTAATTTTATTTTGTTTTTATTTTTTCTGTTCAGTAAGTTTTTAGGGTGGGCTTGCTAGTTTTTATTAGTTTTCACACATCTCATCAGAGAGATCAAGAAACGTGAGAGAGAGAGAGAGAGAGAGAGAGAGAGATTTGCCTGTTCTGGTATAAGCTACTCACAGGTAAATGTTCTCACACACTGTATCTGCTGTTTCTCTTTCATCTGCCTGGCGCTCATACTGTAATCCCATACATAATTGTGCAGTTTCTCAGTGTTTTCTGTCGTATTTTGCTGCTAGCGAGAGCGCTTTACACAAGAACTAACGCCACGAACCACGAGGTGCCGCGCGCTCGGCACAACACCGCCCGCTGTACAACTCCGCTGTACAACAGCGCTTATAAATAAATTAAACACGAAAATGAGGGTATTCTATCAGTAATTTCAGTTCGTTTTAGTTAGTTTTATAAACACAAAATACAGTTCGATATAGTTATGTTTTTTCCTTTTAATTACCGTTTTTATTAGATTCAGTTAACACAAATGTTTTTTCACTTTCAGTTTTCGCTATTTCGTTCGCTATTTAGTGAACAATAATAATTGGTTACTTAGCAACATTGTGATTATCACACCAGAGCTTTATATAAAATAAAAATAGGAGCCTGATTTCGGGTCGGTCCTCAGGTCAGGTGGGATTTGGGCAGAGAATCTAAGCTCTAAAAGAGAAAGCAGCACCACCACAAAAACCGGAGCAGCTAAAAAGAGTTTAACGTCCTTAAATCGGAACTTGGGCTGTCCACGGCAATCACTGAATTGATTAGAGCAGCAAATCGTCACAATTGTGCCTCACTTCACCACGCCAACCCACAGGCACAGCGGCCAGAAGCTCAAGTTCACCGGACAGAGGAGGGGTAAACCAGGGCAAAGTGAAGTAAAAAAAAAAGTTTAATAGAGCGGCTAAAGTAACGTGCAGTAACGGGGTGTCGGAAATGGTAACGGCGTTATAGTTACAGTCATAGTAATTGGTTAGATTACTCGTTACTGAAAAAAGTAACGGCGTTAGTAACGCCGTTAGTTTTAACGCCGTTACTCCCAACACTGCACACTACACACACACAACTCACACACGCAATCACACAATTCACTCACACACTACACACACGTTACACACATTACACACATGTAATGTGTGTGTAGTGTGTGTGTGTAATGTGTGTGTAGTATGTGTGGTGTGTGTGTGTGTGTAATGTGTGTGTAGTGTGTGTAATGTGTGTGTGTGTGTAATGTGTGTGTAGTGTGTGTAATGTGTGTCATGTGTGTGTGTGTGTGGCGTGTGTAGTGTGTGTGTGTAATGTGTGGGTAGTGTGTGTAATGTGTGTGTGGTGTGTGTGTGGTGTGTGTAGTGTGTGTAATGTGAGTGTGTGTAATGTGTGTGTAGTGTGTGTAATATGTGTGTAGTGTGTGTAGTGTGTGTAGTGTGTGTAATGTGTGTGTAGTGTGTGTAATGTGTGTGTTATGTGTGTGTAGTGTGTGTGTAATGTGTGTGTAGTGTGTGTTATATGTGTGTAATGTGTGTGTGTGTAGTGTGTGTAGTGTGTGTGTAGTGTGTGTGTAATGTGTGTGTAGTGTGTGTGTGTAATGTGTGTGTAATGTGTGTGTAATGTGTGTGTTCTTGTTTTCAGACGGCTGTTATTTCACACTGGATCTAAACACAGTAAACCCTGATCTCTCTCTGAGTGAGGAGAACAGGAGGGTGGAGAGGAGAGAGGAGCTGCAGTCGTATCCTGATCATCCAGAGAGATTTGATGAGTATCAGCAGGTTCTGAGTAGAGAGAGAGTAACTGGTGATACTGGTGTAACTGGTGATACTGGTGTAACTGGTGATACTGGTGTAACTGGTGTAACTGGTGATACTGGTGTAACTGGTGATACTGGTGTAACTGGTGTAACTGGTGATACTGGTGTAACTGGACGCTGTTACTGGGAGGCTGAGTGGAGCGGGAGAGGAGGAGCTGCTGTAGCTCTGAGTTATAAAACCATCAGCAGGAAAGGTGGAGGATTAGACTGTCGGTTTGGACGGAATATAAACTCCTGGAGTCTGAACTGCACTGATAACAGATACTATGTTGAACACAATAATAACAGCACTGTTCTCTCCACTCCTCCCTCCGACTGTAGGAGAGTAGGAGTGTATGTGGACTGTCCCTCCGGCACTCTGTCCTTCTACCGAGTCTCCTCTGATACACACTCACACACTCTCACACACTTACACACATTCTACACCACCTTTACTCAGCCCCTCTATGCAGGGATTAGGGTTTATGGTTATGGCTCCTCAGTGACTCTGTGTAAAATAGAATAACCCTGTGTGTGTGTGTGTGTGTGTTTATCTGTGTGTGTTTCTGTGTATTGTATGTATGTGGATAGTGTGTGTATAGTGTGTGTGTGTGTGTGTGTTTATCTGTGTGTATATATCAGTGTGTGTCCACGCGTGTGTGTGTGTGTGTGTGTGTGTTTATCTGTGTGTATATATCAGTGTGTGTGTGTGCACGCGAGTGTGTGTGTGTCTCTGTGTTTGTGTATCTGTGTGTTTGTGTGTGTGTGTAAGTGTATCTGTGTGTGTAAGTTTATCTGTGTGTGTATAGTATGTGTGTGTGTATATATAGCGAGTGTTTGTGTGTGTGTGTGTAGTGTTTGTATAATGTGTGTGTGTGTGTAGTGTTTGTATAATGTGTGTGTGTGTATATATAGTGTGTGTGTGTGTGTAATGTTTGTATAATGTGTGTATGTGTGTGTGTGTGTGTGTGTGTGTGTGTGTGTGTGTATAGTGTGTGTGTGTATATATAGTGTGTGTGTGTGTGTGTAATGTTTGTATAATGTGTGTATGTGTGTGTGTGTGTGTGTATAGTGTGTGTGTGTATAGTGTGTGTGTGTGTGTGTATAGTGTGTGTGTGTGTGTGTGTGTGTGTGTGTGTGTGTGACAGCACCATTGCTGTGGGTTAAATTTTAAACGTCACTTTTTATGTTTTTTTGTTTTTCTCTTTTGCTCTTCTTAATTTTTTAACCGCTTTGTTTCATCTATTCTTTATCTGTATATGATAAACTGTATTTTACATTCTTTCAATAATAAATATATATAATCACAAAAAAGTCCTTATTCCTTTATCATTCAGCACACTGTTAGTGATTATTGTACTATATATATATATATCACGATTCTCTAAATCCTCGATTCAATTTTTATTTCTGATTTTAGGGTCACGATTCGATTTGATTCTCGATTTTCTTTGTTCTTTTTTTTTTACAGCAGAGAGGCCTATGCCAGTTTTAGATTAGTCTATGGTCAGTCATTGGTTTGATTCATCAAATTTACAATATCTTATTTCAAAAGGTGGGCTTGATATAAGTGATGCAAAGTGATACAAGTGATCTGTAATACACCACATTAAGCACTAATGGTCAAATTTAAATAATTTAATTAAGATATATATGTAATGCCATCTAGTGTTTTTTTTGGTAGCAGCAGTGTGCACTATTAAAACAGCAATGTGCAACATAACAAAATAAATAATAAAAAAATACAGGAACAGTCATGTACAAATCGTTTATGGTATGTTGATTTTCTCTGGCTGCTGTTTACTGATGTTGAATCTGCTCGTTTAGAGAACCCACTGTACCCCTACTTATTTAATAAAGTATTTGAGTTGCAGTATTTGAGTCCTGAGTCTTTTTTTTTACTTGATTTATACATTTTCAGGTCTGAATTTACAAATACATGCAACAATACAATGCATGAATTTTACACAATTACATAAAGAAGAAGAAATAACAAAAAGTTACAGTTACTGCTTCAGTAAATGGTAATCAGATTACATTACATTACATTACATTACATTACATTACATTACATTTGGCAGACGCTTTTGTCCAAAGCGACTTACAATAGTCAAGTACAATGTAAAATAAGTTTAAAGGTAAAACATCTTTGGATAGGGATAAAAGGAGGTCAAAGGGGAATAATAGGATAGAGGAGTGAAGGAGGGGAAGAAGGAAATGAGGTTAGAAGTAGTTAGTTTGTTAGAGGTGTTAGGAGAGTAAGTGCTCTTTGAAGAGCTCTGTCTTCAGGAGTCTCTTAAAGATAGCGAGAGATTCTCCTGATCTGGTAGTGGAAGGTAGTTTGTTCCACCATTGGGGAACTCTGTATGAGAACAGTCTGGATTGCTTTGTGTGAGTGTTTGGTAAAGCGAGGCGACGTTCATTGGAGGAGCGCAGCGGCCGGGAGGTAGCGTAAGCCTTCAGGAGCGAGTGCAGGTTGGAAGGAGCCTGTACTGTCATCACCTTGTAGGCGATTGTAAGAGCTTTGAACACCAAAGGACGTCGAGGACGTCCACGAGGAGTTCGGGTTTGAGGAGGAGGAGTTGGAAGGGGAGGAAGAGGACGAGTTGGACAGGGAAGAGGACAAAGGCAAAGAAGGGAAGCAAGGAGAGCTGTCTCAGATGAGATTAGGGCTACATTGGTTGATCATGTGATCAACCATGGGTTGACCATGAGAGAGGCTGGACTGTGGGTCCGATTCACGGTGGCAGCCTTAATCCGAACATTGATTTGGAAAAAATAAATATTTAGGGTTTGAAAACTGTTTGTGTGTATTTCACCTTCTCTCTGCACTTCTGTATGGAAATAAACACAGAATCCCTGAATGAAAGAAGAGCTTTAGGTTTTGATCAACAGTGTGTACACCATGAATCCAAAATGTCATATTATGATAAAGGTGTTGGCAGTGTGAGGTCAGTGCTTGCTTTTGAGATGTGTTGATGACATTTTGAATGTTGTGTGTCATTTTGCTGGAGATTTGAGGCATTTTGTGTGAGCAATTGTGGGTTTTGTGTGTAGAGTTTTGAAAAATAGACACAGAGCTTGGAAAATGTGTGTAAACAGTTGTAAAAAACTGTAATATCAGATCATCTGTTTAATCCCACAGTAGTAAACATATAGCTAGTGTTACAGCAGGAACAGGTCAGAAAGGAAAAAGATGTAGCAAAAATAAAACAATAAAAAGAGTGAATATATTAAACCCAAAAGTCTGTGTAAAGTTCCTTACAGCACTTTATCAGTTTCTTACTTTAACTCATAAAGTCTCTCAGTACATCCTGAGATCATCTCTACAGGACAGTGTGTGAATGTGTGTTTTTAATCTCATGTATTGAATGGAGCTACAGTAGGTGTGCTGGATTAGTGTTGGATATAAAACTAGATCCTTTAAAAATTGTGTTTTTACATCTACAGCTCTGTTCAAACTATAATATATCTATTCAAATGTTTTATGACCTGATTCCTAGAACAAAATTTTAAATTTAAAATATTTATAGTCACATACCTTCAAAAATAATATACATTAAATCATATATAAATATAAATATATTTCACTTTCAAACATTAACCGTATTACTCAACTTGTTAACTTGCTCTAATCATACAGAAGATCTGATTATTATAATATTAAAAAAAAAGTATTGGAACAGAAGCTGACTGGCTGTATCTTCTGTAATTTTGCTAGTATTTCCCATTTCCTTGGTCTGGAATGAGAAGGAAAGGAATGAACTCAGAGGATTTCGGCTGGAGTTTGGGGCAGTTTTGCAGGAAAAGTGTGAAACTGAAGTCCCAAAAGTTTAATCAGAAGTTCGACTACAGCAAGAAGATTTGTGAGGAGGTCTGTGGCTAACGTAGGCTTGGGACCTCTAGTGTTTGAGAATTTGGTATGAGTGATCAGGTAGTCACAGTGAATTTTCTGTGTATGATTTTTTTTTTTTTTATAATTTTATTTCTTATGTTTGCATTTTCTCCCCAAATTACATGGCCAATTACTCCCCCTATCACTAGTGATGCCCCAACACACCAGGAGAGTGAAGACTAGCACATGCTGAAGCCACTGAGCAGCCAGCGCGCTCGGAGGAAAGTGCACCGACTCAATTCCGATACATCAGCTCACAGACGCCCTGTGCTGCAGACATCACCCTAGGAGTGATGCTGGAGAGAGCGCCATCTACTGTACCCACCCAGAAGGCGCAGGGCCAATTGTGCTCCCTCTGAGCGCCGACAGCTTGATGGCAAAGCTGTATGAGCTGGGGTTCAAACCTGCAACCTCCTGCTAATAGTGGCAGCGCTTTAGACCGCTGGACCAATTAGTCATCTGTGGCATATCAGCTCTCAGAATCAGAAACGATTACATTCATTCAATTAATAAAGAATTATTAAACATGTTTAATATTAGTGCATTAGTAGTAATATGTTTGTTGTTAAAGCTAATATTCGTAGTAGTGAGTAGTATCAGTAGTCATTTTTAAACTTAATTGATTAATTTATTTATCTTTTAAAATATACAAAACAAAATCCTAATAGACATAGTTTGTTTATATGGATAAATTAAACATTATTTTACGTGTCTTTTTTAAAATAAAAATACATCTCAAATAGATGAAATTAAATAGTATATAATATTATCATTTCTTATGAAATCCTTAATATTTTTATGTTTTCGTTGCAATACAAAATCCAAAACCTGTAATCGTGTCTTAGTGCATTACAAGTCCATTATTAATGGCTATATATGATAATTTTCGTGTTGGGTTCTTTTATATAACATTAATCGACACCACAATAATATAATTTATTTTTCTATTTAATAAAAACATATTTTGTAAACCAATTTACTTTAGCTAAATAATTAAAGGGTATAATTCTGGCACTAACACACAGATTACAGGTTTTGGATTTAATATTGCACTTAAATCAGTGCACTACATTTCCCGGCGGAAGGATCAGCGAGTTTGATCATTAATAACTCGGTTATTTCAGCGTTTGTAGATCAGTACTCCTGCTGGGTGTTTCTAGAAGCAGCGAGACAGGTGAGTTCAGGTGATTTTATGTGAGTATTTGGGTGAGTTTAGGTGAGTTCAGGTGATTTTAGGTAATTTTAGGTAAGTTTCAGTGGTTTTAAAGCAGTAGTTTATATTAGCGCTGCCCTCACGCGCTCTTTATGCGCGCTGTGATTCGGCGCGAGACGCTCTCCTGTCAGATTCCTGTCACATTAGCCTGTTAGCAGCTAACAGAGTTAGCAGTGAATTAGCCCCGTTTCTCTTAAACTGTTTAATAAACGGAGGAAACACTAATAATTTATGGGTAAATTGATGAGATTAAAGAAGTTTAGACTAATCTAGACTAATTAAATGCTGGTTTTAGGCGCAGTTTAAGTTCAGAAGCGGGTAAATTACTGGCTGTAGCTAAACGCTGCTGAAGTTTCTGAGGAGAAAGAGCATTTATTAGCTGCTGTACCTGAATAAGAAGAGTTTTAAGTGTTTAGATTAAACTAATTACCACTATTCTCACTGTTCTTCTCACTGCTATCTGTTATTTTAATTAATTTACCCCAGTAAAGTACAGTACAGTAAGTTATCCTCCAATTTTACCTCAGTTTAAGAGCCAGTTTAACAGATTTTTAAACTAATATTTCTCCTCCATCAGCCGGAGATTCCAGAGAGTTTACGCTGGAAACTCCTTAAACCTTCCTGCTGATTATATTTTATGGTAAATTCTGATGTAATAGTGTTTAAACTAATTAAATAATAAAATACTGTTATTCTACTGCTGGTTTTCAGTGAACAGTAAACACTGTTATTGATGGTTCTCTTCATGGACAGGCTCCTTCCCATCATTTATTTATCTGCAGAATATGTATGTTTTATTTTACTGATACACTAATTTACAGTCTGTTACTGAAATGGCTCATGCTCTGAATTAAGTAGTTATTTCAATATTCGTGTTTTATGTTAGAAAAATGCAATATACAGCTGAGGAAAGTGTTGGTTTATGTGCAACAAATAATAAATGTTTGTATTAGAGTCGGCCATAACATTAAAACCACTGTTAGGTGATGTGAATAACTTTAAATAATAAATTACCTTTACTCCTGTTGAGCGGTGGATAGTTATATTAGGCAGCGAGTGAACAGTCAGTTCTTGGGCGAGAGTAAGAATCTGATACATTTAAAGAGAACTAAACTGTAATATCCTTAATTTTACCTCAAACATTAAACACTGACTTTTTCTTTTAATCAAATTATTATTTTGTGTCTCAGTCACAAATAATAGGCAGATATTTTTAATAATAAATAATGATTATAATTATCTCGCATTTAAACTATTACATGCAGGTATTGACATAAAAATACTTATATTTAATACCATGATATTGTTCAAGTTGATGAAGATAACTATGCTTTAGTGCTGTATAATAGATAAAACCGATTTATGAGTCTTTATGAGTTATTGATTAGTTAAATGTGTTTTCCCCCCTCAGATTGCAGCATTTAACATCAAGAATAAACACATCATCCACAGTAAGTTATATATTTTTTCACATTTACACTATCAGTGTGGTGTTTGTTACATATATAAATCTTAAAACGATAATGTAAATAAATAATTTATCAAAAGTAAATAAATAAAACCACAGATGTAGTTAATCAGCCAGTCTTGGTTGAAAGTCTTTCTACTATTAATCACAAAAACACCTTCAGAGCTTATGAAGAGAATATTAGTGATCACAATGTCCAGATCTATAGTTTATTAGACTTTATCTTATGAAAACTGTTATTATCTCTCTGAATAAAATACGTAACAATTTTTATATGCTCCAGTACAGCTGCACTCTTCCATATTATTAGTACCACTATTACCAGTTCACCTGACCCACAACTAAACATAGAATAAACAGGACAAATTATACTACAATCAGATCAACTGAAACACATTTAATGCATATTTTAATGATTTAATTATGAATGATTTAATTTTCCTTTTTCTATATCATCTATCAGCTGTGCTTTAACTGATAAAACTGAGTTCAGACTGAGCTTCGATTAGAACAAGAGTTTCCCAGAGTAAGATCAGTACCTCAACTATATACTTATATTTATAAAATGCATATATTATATATTTTAAACTTTACCATAATAATAAACTTTCTGCACAATTAACACACTTTTTGTATTGAGATATAATCTACTTTTGGTAGATGTTTAATAGAAATTAAGAATAGTGTAAATTTTACCTTTTGTATCAATCAGTAAAAATAATGTAACTATTTATTTCAACTTTACACAGTGTGATAATAAAGCTGAAATAATAAGAATTATAGATTTGTAAACTCTTCTAGGTAAAATAGAGAAACCCTAACCCTAACCCTAACCTAACCCTAACCCTAACCCTAACCCTAACCCACTGTCTCCATCTAGTGTCCTTGGGATGAACTACATCTTATATAAATGCACTCATAAAATTAAGCTAAAACATTATGACCATCTGTCTAGTGTTACTAAACATTAGGTAACTGGTTTATTCTGTCTGGTATCTGGGTGAGGTAATAATGGTACCAGTGTAAATAAGTGATTCTGGCTCTTCACTCTCTAGCTCATTATTCCACACTGATTTTGGGGCAGAAATCGGACACTGAGGGAGTCCAATCATATTTAGATTATGTAAATATCTGATCCTTTGTTCAGGAGGAAGGATATGAAAATAAGCTGCTTTTTACTTTTTATATTAAATATGTTTAAAAATTCACTGACCCCCAAATTCTCATTCACTTCTATTAAAACTGAGCAGAATGTTTTCCCCACGAGGGGCGTGATGTGCTCTATTTCTATTGGCTCTGAGAGAAGTGCTATAACGTGTCATATTGGCACTGCTGTGATGCGGATAGTTCCATTGCTGCTCTGTTTGTAGCTGCGCTGTAAAGTCTGCATTATCGACCGTTTCAGTCACAGATGTGTAAATCTAAGCTTACTGTAAATAAACAGAAGTGCTTTACTCACCCAGATAAACAGTTTTCAGGAGAGAAATCTGTGTAGATTAAATGTTTTTTTTTAAGAATTAAAGTTTTGTTTACTATGGCGCCCCCATAGTAAACAAAAAACAACAAAAAAGCTTCATTTAATTTTCTTTTTAATGAAGCTGTAGTGGATGTAATGTACAGTAATGATGCTAATAAACCAGAGTCTTTTACCATTTTACCCAGAAACTTTAAAACTATCTGCACCACTTTTACACTGAAAACACAAGGTAACATTTAACTGAAGTCTGTTGAAAAAATAATTATTTTTACAAGCAATATTTGGAGTAAAGACATTATTATTATATATTATTATATTAAATAATACCACTGACTAACTGCTGTTCCATGTAATGACATTTATTAATATTAGAAACAAATATTTCAAACATTCCACTATGTAATAAATAAAGATTTTCAACTGGAACATTTTATTAATTGAGATCTAGGATGTGTTATTTTACTGTTCCCTTCATTTTTTCGAGCAGTGTATTAAATTCTATTTAAATAAATGCTTAATTGTTTTGTTTGTAAAAGGCTTAATGACGCTTTCATTAAATATTGTTTATCAATGTGAAATCAAACTAAAAGTATCAGTTTTTTTATCATGGTTTTTATTTTATTGTATTTATTTATTGTATTTAGGTATTAAGAAAGTTATTTTAGATTATATTAGTTATAATATTAGTTTTTGTTAGTTTTTACTCTGGGTTAATGGTTTATATTGTGATGTAAATCATTATTATGTTACACGTTTTCAGGATGTTTCTGGAACATTACTGTCTGTCTTTTCAGGAACTTTTTAAAAACATTGTAGATCATTTATATCTAGATTTCTCTGATAACTGGCCACTAGATGGAGACTATGCTGTGTTGTTTTGTGATCATATGAAGACACACCTGAGACACACCTGAAAACATTCTAAAATCTGACTAACCAATCTGAAAGCAGTCTAACCAGCTCATGTGACACTTCCTGTAATCTGATCACACCTCAGACATACTCTTAGAAAGAGACACTGCGTTACAACACGGGAAATAGAAAGGTAGGATCAATATTTATCTTTAAATAGTTTTATTCTTATAAAATATTTTCATTTTGAGTTTAATTTTGCAATCTTGTTGAAGCTCATACATTTGAATTTTACTAGACAGAAATGCAGCAGATTTTCAGGAGTTTTTTCATGTTGTAAAAGAATCCCTGTGAAAAAACGAGGCAGCTGTTTTAGAGGAAGCTGTGTTTAGCTTTTAATTTGCTCGATTTTTTATCAATCTCTTTATTTACATTTCACATTAAAAGAAGGAAGTGCTTTATGGGTTTAGGTGGAAAACTTTTAGTTTTGGCTGAAATGTTTCAGTGTCTGAAATTTTGATGAATCCTTTAACTACACATCACTAGAGCAACAATACTCAAATACAGTAATGAAAGTGTTGGAACCTGTAAAATGATTTCTCCCAGTCCTTACAGAGTATCGGAAATACACACAATTAGAGAACATGCACATCACATGTAGTCAAGTAGCTTTAGTTTTATTGTTAATACAGTACATGTACAGGAACTCCAGAGTATTATACTTCTGTTACTCTCCTACCCAAAGTAACAGCCAAAAAACATAAAGTGATAGTTTACTAAAATTCAACTAAATCAAATTATAAATGATATAAGAATGAAATAAACACTAAACAAGGTCATATAGACATACAGTATATGAGACAAGAGACAAAAGACAATAGAGCAATATAAAAGTGAGAGTGTACCAGTTAGATATGATGGGAGATTAAAGAGGGAATGACAGAACCAGTAGAATCAGAACCCGTATAAACATTAGTGCAAATATAGAGTTTAAAAGCTTCAGTTCCTCTGTTGATTCCAGTACTGGTTTACCAGAAAATCCTGAAGGAGAATATCCGGCCATCTGTTCCTTAGTTTTATTAGGGGTTCGAGCACGTAGTGCTAGAAACCCTATTGTAATTGTTCTGATTATTATTATTATTATTATTATTATTATTAGGGGTTCGAGCACGTAGTGCTAGAAACCCTATTGTAATTGTTCTGATTATTATTATAGTTCTTATTCTTTTTCTGCCATAGAAGTGATTGGGCAGAAGAAACCGTAAGGCCTACAGGGCTGAGACTTGGTCATATGGTAGTACTTCTCACCGCTACTCAGATTCAAAAGATGAGCCCGATCGGCCTCAAGGGGGCGCTATGGCGAAGGTCAACGCGTTTGGCCTCGTAACTCCCACGCCCTGATAGCTAGAGCAAAAATTCTTGCATTATATGATTCCTTGGTTATTGTCAAATCAAAAAGGTCAATAGAACCACTAAGCTCCGCCTACTTAGATTTTTTGCTATTTAGCATAATATGCAAAACCTACTTTTGAGAACTTGTCCTAGGGTCATTGACCAATCCTGTCATATTTGGTGTCAAACAACTCAGCAGAGTCCCAACCTCAATAATTATCGAAAAAATTGTGAAATTTGTAAACAATATGGCCATTATATGCAAATTAATCTTACCGTGGCACACCCAAATTTACTCCAACAGCTGTAACTTTTGAATGCTTAAACCTACACTAATGCCACTTTACAACTTTGATGCCAACATGATTCTGAGGTAGCCTGTCAATCTGTGTAGACATACGCCCCCAGGGGGCGGAGCCAAAGCTAAAAATATGTTTCTCAGGAACCGTACAAGCTATGAAGCTCTCCTTTGGCATGTATCATCTATGGCCTATGTCCTAATGTTTTACAGAAGGAAAATTTGATATGCAAATTTTTGCGATCGTTATTAGCCAATCAGATTCCAGCAAGCTTTTGACAGGCTAAACAATGACCAATCAGGACGATACTTATACCCTACATGTATCTCAGGGCCTTCTATCATCCATTAAAATATGGCGTTGATTGGCCTCAAGGGGGCGCTATAGCAGAAAATCAGTTATATCTAAAGGTACAAGTGGCCTAGGCTTGTTATTCTTTTTTAGTTGTATACTTTGCTGTAGCCTTTACAACTTTGTAATTACATATGTTTACCAAAAATGCAAAGATTTTCATCAGTGGCCAAAAGAGTAAAAATTGCTCTTTTCGAACTTGTCTTTAAGTCCTTAATCAATCAAAACAAATTTGGTCTTGATGCAATCTTGAGACCCTGTAGGTAAATAATTATCAAAAAAATCTTGACATTTTAACTATTTGAGGCCCATAAACCTTGATCAAACATGTACGTGAAAGCCTTTTCAGAGTTATTTGGCCAAAACTCTGTCAAAGTTTAAAACATGCCAAAACTGTTGAAGCTACTAATTAACAATGACATTTGAAGCACATGTGCCAAGTATGAGCCAAATAAGTCTTCAGTAGGCTCTACAGTGAAAAAATAACTATTTTCAATTTATTCTATTTATCGCTATTTTCCAACCTAAATGGACAGAAGACAGGAACCTTTCACCCTATCAACACACAAATTTATACACATACATAGACTGATAATCTGATCTTGATTGCAAATTTTCAGCCAAATCGGACATGTTTTGCCTCTACAACGGCTGGAAAACTACAGCGATTTTGTAGGCCTCAAGCCTGTATTATCGCTTTTTTCAAACCTAAATGGACAGAAGTCAGGAACCTTTGACCCTATCGACACAGAAATTTACATACATATATAGACTGATATTGTGATCCTGATTATAAATTTTGAGCCAAATCAGATATTTTTTGCCTCTAATATGGCCAAAGAGCAACAGCCATTTTGTAGGCCATAAGCCTGTATTATCGCTTTTTTCAAACCTAAATGGACAGAAGTCAGGAACCTTTGACCCTATCAACACACAAATTTACACACATATATATGCAGACCACTTGATCATGAGTACCAATTTGGAGCCGAATCGGACTTTTCTTCTCTTTTTAATAAATAGAAACACACTGATAGGGAATGTTCTGTCTTACTTATAGAGTGATAGATTTCCAGCAGGTTATATGTGGTCTCTTGCTGCGCTCTGGTGGTCATTTGGTGAAACAGCTACATTTGAATTATTCTAAATTAAAGCTCTGCTGAACTTATTTAATCTTTTTTGTCTTGCTTAATTGAACATATTTATCCTTCTTGGTCATGCTGCTCAGCCGCCTGGGTCATTCTTATTTATGCTCCACCCACTTAATTTTTTTTTAATTTGCATAATATGCAAAACCTACTTTTGAGATCTTGTTTTTGCCTCCTTGACCAATCATGACATGTTTGGTGTCAAACAGTTCAGCAGAGCTTACTCCTCAATAATTAAAAAAAAAAAATCTTTACATTTATAAACAATATGTCCGCCATATGCAAATTAGTTTTACCATGGTGCAGTAAAATATCTTCTAACACTTATAACTTTTGAATGCTTAACCTGACATTAATACCACTTCAGTCCTTTGATCATTACATGATTCTCAGATACCCTGTGAGTTTAAGTAGACATACACCCCCAGGGGGCGGGGCCAATGCTCGATAGCTGTTTCTCTAGAACCATACAAGCTATCAAGGTCGTCCTTGCCAATTATCATCTATGGCCCATGCACTAATGGTACACCAAATGAAAATTTGATATGGACACTTTTGTGGTCACTATTAGCCAATCACATTCCAGCAAGCTTTTGACAGGCAGAATGTTAATCAGGTCAAAACTTATATACTATATACTATATACGGGTTATTTATATGCCCTTTTTCTGCCTTGTGTTTTTTCAATTTAAGAACTGAATTTGTTTCACCAAATGCCCACTAGAGTGCAGCAAGACACCACATAAAACCTGATGAACACTACAGCTCAATTTATCAATGCTTTTCAACTAGTTTACTCACACCACTCATCTAGCATTGTCATTATGGTCTTTATGGTCACGCTGGTTACCCAGCTTGGTTATCCAGTTTGGTGATGACGGTCAACCAGCAACAGGTTTTAAGCCTAACTGGCCTCCAGGGGCCTCTTTGCCTGTGACGCTCGAACCCCGTAAATCGCCGCTTGCGGCTATATTTATTATAGTTCTTATTCTTTTTCTGCCATAGAAGTGATTGGGCAGAAGAAACCGTAAGGCCTACAGGGCTGAGACTTGGTCATATGGTAGTACTTCTCACCGCTACTCAGATTCAAAAGATGAGCCCGATCGGCCTCAAGGGGGCGCTATGGCAAAGGTCAACGCGTTTGGCCTCGTAACTCCTACGCCCTGATAGCTAGAGCAAACATTCTTGCATTATATGATTCCTTGGTTAATGGCAAATCAAAAAGGTCAATAGAACCACTAAGCTCCGCCCACTTAGATTTTTTGCTATTTAGCATAATATGCAAAACCTACTTTTGAGAACTTGTCCTAGGGTCATTGACCAATCCTGTCATATTTGGTGTCAAACAACTCAGCAGAGTCCCAACCTCAATAATTATCAAAAAAATTGTGAAATTTGTAAACAATATGGCCACCATATGCAAATTAATCTTACCGTGGCACACCCAAATTTACTCTAACAGCTGTAACTTTTGAATGCTTAAACCGACACTAATGCCACTTTACAACTTTGATGCCAATATGATTCTGAGGTAGCCATTCAATCTGTGTAGACATACGCCCCCAGGGGGCGGAGCCAAAGCTAAAAATCTGTTTCTCAGGAACCGTACAAGCTATGAAGCTCTCCTTTGGCATGTATCATCTATGGCCTATGTCCTAATGTTTTACAGAAGGAAAATTTGATATGCAAATTTTTGCGATCGTTATTAGCCAATCAGTTTCCAGCAAGCTTTTGACAGGCTAAACAATGACCAATCAGGACGATACTTATACCCTACATGTATCTCAGGGCCTTCTATCATGCATTAAAATATGGCGTTGATTGGCCTCAAGGGGGCGCTATAGCAGAAAATCAGTTATATCTAAAGGTATAAGTGGCCTAGGCTTGTTATTCTTTTTTAGTTGTATACTTTGCTGTAGCCTTTACAACTTTGTAATTACATGTGTTTACCAAAAATGCAAAGATTTTCATCAGTGGCCAAAAGAGTAAAAATTGCTCTTTTCGAACTTGTCTTTAAGTCCTTAATCATTCAAAACAAATTTGGTCTTGATGCAATCTTGAGACCCTGAAGGTAAATAATTATCAAAAAAATCTTGACATTTAACTATTTGAGGCCCATAAACCTTGATCAAACATGTACGTGAAAGCCTTTTCAGAGTTATTTGGCCAAAACTCTGTCAAAGTTTAAAACATGCCAAAACTGTAGAAGCTACTAATTAACAATGACATTTGAAGCACATGTGCCAAGTATGAGCCAAATAAGTCTTCAGTAGGCTCTACAGTGAAAAAATAACTATTTTCAATTTATTCCATTTATCGCTATTTTCCAACCTAAATGGACAGAAGACATGAACCTTTCACTCTATCAACACACAAATTTATACACATATATAGACTGATAATCTGATCTTGATTGCAAATTTTCAGCCACATCGGACATGTTTTCCCTCTACAACGGCTGGAAAACTACAGCGATTTTTTAGGCCTCAAGCCTGTATTATCGCTTTTTTCAAGCCTAAATGGACAGAAGTCAGGAACCTTTGACCCTATCAACACACAAATTTACATACATGTATATACAGAACACTTGATCATGAGTACCAATTTGGAGCCCAATCGGACTTTTCTTCTCTTTTTAATAAATAGAAACACACTGATAGGGAATGTTCTGTCTTTCTGATAGAGTGATAGATTTCCAGCAGGTTATATGTGGTCTCTTGCTGCACTCTGGTGGTCATTTGGTGAAACAGCTACAGGTGAATTATTCTAAATTAGAGCTCTGCTGAACTTATTCAATCTTGCTTGTCTTGCTTAATTGAACATATTTATCCTTCTTGTTCATGATGGTCAGCCACCTGGGTCATTCTTGTTTATGCTCCACCCACTTAATTTTTTTTTAAATTTGCATAATATGCAAAACCTACTTTTGAGATCTTGTCCTTGGATCCTTGACCAATCATGACATGTTTGGTGTCAAACAGTTCAGCAGAGCTTACTCCTCAATAATTATTAAAAAAATCTTTACATTTATAAACAATATGGCCGCCATATGCAAATGAGTTCTACCATGGTGCAGTAAAATGTCTTTAACACTTATAACTTTTGAATGCTTAACCTGACACTAATACCACTTCAGTCCTTTGATCATTACATGATTCTCAGATAACCTGTCAGTTTAAGTAGACATACACCCCCAGGGGGCGGGGCCAATGCTCGATAGCTGTTTCTCTAGAAGCATACAAGCTATCAAGGTCATCCTAGCCAATTATCATCTATGGCCCATGCACTAATGGTACACCAAATGAAAATTTGATATGGACACTTTTGTGGTCACTATTAGCCAATCACATTCCAGCAAGCTTTTAACAGACGGAATGTTAATCAGGTCAAAACTTATATACTATATACGGGTTATTTATATGCCCTTTTTATGCCTTGTGTTTTTTCAATTTAAGAACTGAATTTGTTTCACCAAATGCCCACTAGAGTGCAGTAAGACACCACATAAAACCTGATGAACACTACAGCTCAATTTATCAATGCTTTTCAACTAGTTTACTCACACCACTCATCTAGCATTGCCATTATGGTCTTTATGGTCACGCTGGTCACCCAGCTTGGTTATGCTGGCCATCCAGCTTGGTCATGCTGGCCATTCACATTGGTCATTATGGTCCTGCTGGTCATTCAGCTTTGTCCTCATAGTAATGGTGGTCTTCCAGCTTGGTCATACTGGCCAACCACCTTTGCCATGCTGGTCATCCAGTTTGGTCATTATGGTCTTCCAGCTTGGTCAATATGGTCAACAAGTTTGTCATCCAGATTAGTCATGCTGGTAATCTAGCTTGGTCTTCACGGTCATGCTGGTCATCCTCATCCAGTTTGGCGATGCCGGTCAACCGGCAACATGTTTTAAGCCTAACTGGCCTCCAGGGGTCTCTTTGCCTGTAACGCTCGAACCCCGTAAATCGCCGCTTGCGGCTATATTTTATTGTTGTTTTATTGTTTTATTTGGATCCTCATTAGCTGCTATTGCTACAGCAGCTATTCTTCCTGAGGTCCAGCTAACATCTCACACATAAATATAAATCACACGTCACAGTTAAATGCACATAACAAAAATTCAATACTAAAGGCAAGTCATTTATGTATATCGAAAATAATAATGGCCCAAGACATCTTCCTTGTGGTACTCCCAGATTTACATTTTTACTCTCAGACAAACTTCCATTGTAGTAAACCCTCTGACTCCTATCCGAAAGATAACTTTTAAACCATGCTATTACAGTTGGATTTATCCCATAACAGGCTAGTTTTTTTAATAGCAAATCGTGATTCAACACATCAAACGCAGCACTTAGATCTAAAAGAACTGCTCCCACTAATTTTCTTCCTTCCAGTTCTTTTAACCAATCATCGTTCATCTGAATTAATGCAGTGGCTTAGTGACCTAAAGCTCAGGAGTAACTTGGGTTCTGCAGCAGGATAATGACCCAAAGCACACAGAACAACAAGTTCACATCTGAATGGATTAATAATCTAAATGCAGGTTTGGAGGATCTAGTTAAAGTCTGATTGAGATGCTGTGGATGATCTTATCATGATTAAAACAGTTTTGTAAAGAAGAATGGAACTAAATTCCTCCACAGTGATGAGAAAGACTCGTTATCAGTTATCAGTAAAGCTTGATTGCAGTTGTTGCCGTGGAACAACCTAGTTATTAGATTTAGGGGAAAATTCTTTTTTACACAGGGCTAGATTGCTTTGGATAGTTTTTTTTCTTTTAGTAAATAAAATTATCATTCAGAAAGTGCTTTTTATATTTACTCAGGTTTGTCTGATATTAAAGTTTGTTTGATAATTGAAAAAATATTGTTATGACATAAAAGCAAAACCAAAAGAAATCTGTGGGGGGCAAATACTTTTTCTTTAACACCAGTTTCAGACTCTTCACTCTGGAGAAAATGTGTAGAAACGTCTACAAGCCTCTACCCTTAACTCAACCCAATTCTCCCACTCTTACTACCAGCAGCTAGAACATCAGCCTGATGGTATGATATAGACTGGGGGGGGGGAGAAGAACCCCTGCTGGGTAAAAACCCAGGGCATATAGAGCAGAAGCTCCGCCCCCAGGAGACTAAATTCTTTATGGAGGGGTAAATTATCCAAAAACAACCCCAGTTCTGTATTACTGATTAAACTAGATTACTTCAAACAGTTATTAGCAGTAAGTATTATTATATGATTGGTCATGTTCTATAATTTATACATATCTATTTCATTTCTATTCTACAGGTTCCCCTGAGAAGAGTGATCCCCTTTCCCTCCCCATCAGTGGATCCTCCCGGTGGGATAAAACAGCCTCTTAACTGGATCCATTTGGGCTCTACAGCTTTATTAAAGACAGGAACAGGAGGTCAGTAAACACAACTACACTCCCACTCACTAATGTCCCCGGGGTTATGGTGATGAGGTGAACTGTCTTTATCACATAATAATATGATATGAGTGTGATTTCTCTACATTACTCTGCTCTGAAGGTAGATGGTAGTTGTTAGCACTGTAAGTCTGTTGGGAGCTTCAGCTAAAAGTGCTGTATTTCAGAATGCTGGGGGAGAATGGAGTTGGGCTGTTTAACAAAAGTTCATACTGGTTATCATGTTTCACTACTTCCCCCCAAGTCCATTTCACTCTGGATTTCTCTTTAAATGCTGATATTTCTCTGTAGTTTTGGGAAGGAGACAGTAATGATGCTGTAGATTGGGGGTTTAGTCTTTTTAAATGAGTATATTTTAATGTGCTGAGTAAGTGTTTAATGAAGAGCTTTAGCAGGAAACAGGAGCAGCTGTGCGTGTGAGAGAGATTTAATTCATATTTCTACATAAATAAATAGTTTTTAACCTGTGAACTCGACAGTAGTGATGCTGTGTTTGCGTTGCTAAATAAAACCACTGATGCTGTTCATCACCAGCCTCTGTTATAAAGAGGAAATTAAGGAGGAAACTGGCGCTAAGCTTGGTACAATTATTAATTTTACATAAAAAAAATATATGTTACAGATTAATCGCATGCTTTAGCACGTTAACATTGACAGCGATGGTTAAAACATTTAACTGAAAACAGAAACAGAAAGACAGAAGGAAATGGGGAAAAGCATCTGAACGTGATTCACGTGGTATTTATGAGCTAGAAAGTCGTATTTATGAGTTTCTAAGGTGAAGCTGAAAGCAGTATTATAATAATTGGACACTGAAGTCCTGCGTTATTCTGTTTTCTACAGTTTGCTCATATTTAGACTCTGGATCTAACATCAGTTTTCAGAAATGAACGGGGTTTTCAAAAATCTAAAATATGGTCAGAACCCTATAGGTTCTGTTCTGTGTTCAGATGTTGTGTTTTTCTCCTGAACATCACTGAATCCTCTGATTTACAAGATTTTCTAAATGAGAATATTGCTAAATACAAGCTAATATTTTCTGTGATATTTTAGCTGAAATATCTCATTATCTCCAGTGAGATTCTTAATTATCACATGAACAAGCATGATTTTCATGATCAAGGTTTCAGAATCCAGGATTGATTAGATTGTGAATAAGTTCACTTTATTATACTGAACTGATGTTATGTTATCGAGCCTGACCCAGAAAAGAAGGTCAAATCACAAACGTATTAATATCAACATTTAAAACATTTAAATGAGCTAGCAGTGTGCTAATCTCTACTCTACCTTATAGTCTAACAGACTGTACATCATACTGGCTTCCTCTTAAACTGTTTTTAATCTCTGTATGATAATGAGCTACAGCTGAATCTGATTGGACGTTGCTCTCTATGGTGATTGATGTGTTTTTGTTCTGATGGGAGTAAAATGTGCTTCAACTGGTTTTCTCTTTCTGAAAAAAAGGAAAATACAGACCGTTCCTCATTCCTCAGCCCTTCTATAAAAGTGCAGCTAAAAACCAGAAGAAAATAAAGTCAGTTCCAGCTGCTCGCTTTAATAGACTGTAGATAGTTCCATGGAAATGAGGTCCAGTAGAGTTATGATCCAGACTCTTCTGTACAGTGTACAGGTGGGATCCATCGATTATCCAGTATGAGTTCTGCAGCTGTAAAAGCAGACAGTAGTAGATTTCACTGCTATGATGATAAATCAAGGTTTGAAATGTTGTTTAAAGGTATAGATCTGGAGTTATCCGTAATCTTTTCTCTCTCAGTGTTGATATATCAGAATTAAACTGTCTCCAGAACACTGAGAGTGATGGACAGAACCAGAAATAACACTTAAAAATCCCTGATTCTCCTAGAAAACATAAATCACAGAGGGGAGAGATCATCAAGTGCATATAGAGTTAAATAAATCTATATATACATCTCCAGAACACCATCTGGTGGATCAGAGTTTTAGAAGATATAAAAGTCAGACTGCAGAAATGATCAGAAAGAAGATCCTGTAAATCAGAGTCTGTATATTTTATCAGGAATCTGGATGTTCAGAGTTGAGTTGAGTTTATTTACAGAAACGTATGAGAACAGCTCAGTCTATCATAACCAGTCTGTCAGGTTCAGGAGTTCAGAATCGTTCCTTCTCTCGCTCTGACTGAATAGAACATTTAGGGTTAAACTCTCACTGGGGTAAAGGGGAGGATAAGAGTGAAAGAAGAAGAGGATAAAGGAGTGAGGAGAGGATGATATTATCAGTGTAATGGGAAAAAGGGGGGATTGAATTAACAGAAAAAAAGACATTCTACAAGAGACAGTTTGTTGTAGAGAGAATCTCTCAATGGATATTTAAACTTGTGGATATTAAATATGATATTATTGGTCTGAAATTATAGCCTCTTCAATGGTGAACCATGATGTGCGAAGGCTTGGATTGAGCCACACTGCCAGTGGATGAAGGACAAAAGCTTGGGTATATAATTTAAATGATGGAAAAAGAGACCTCCCTTTATTTTACTACACTGTGTAGTGGATAACTTTCCAAATGTAGAAAAAGAACTTGGATTTAAGCTCGTCCCAGATAACAACTGGTGGGGGAAGAGAGATTTTGAATTAGGGAATTAGAGAAATTAAACCAATTAGTGTGTTTTCACACCTGTAGTCTGTTTCTCAGGTCTGAATCAGTCCATTTATTTTGGTTGTTTTCCCCATAGATTTGGTTTGTTTTCACACACAAACCTAAAAGCACAAAAATGCTCCCCAACAAACCAAACAAGTACAATGTCTTCTCTGATTGGTCAGAGCTGTCTGGACTGCACTGGCAGTGAGCAGGGAATGCTACGTATACCATGTTCACTGTAAAACAGATTAACATGGAGGGGCAGCAGAGCTGGCATTATTTACTAACTGTATTAATTATCTGGGTAATTAGTAAGCTGTTTAGCTCAAACCTTAGGGGTATATCTAATAGTCAGTTCACATTGAGATTACATTCTTACCGTGAACAGAACCAAAACCAAACCAAGATCCACCTCCTTTTGTGCGTCTAGGTTTGATTGTTTTGATCCAAATACGAGTGCAGTTACTGTTTTCACACCTATAGTTTTGTTTTGTTTGTATTTATATATTATTGTATTTATTCTTTGACCATGCTAGATACTTATCTTGATGATACAGCATTGTTTTATTTATATCTTATTAGATATAGATCATTTTTCAAGCCTCAGTTAGCACAGTCTTATATTTCTTACTGTGTTTTCTTGTTCTGTTCTGGTTGTTTGCTCTACTGTATTGTTTTGTGTAGCTGCTACTGGCTGCTAAATTCTCAGGCAAGAAAAGGGCTTTATATAGACAGACGGAACCAGATTTAATACTCCAGGAGTGTGTGAAGTGCAGGGGTATGTATAGTGTGTGAAACAGGTCAATATTCAAGTCAGTATTCAGGTGATTGTGGTCGGGGAGGTGTCATGTGATGTGTCATATGAGGGACTGAATGGGTGATGTCTTAATGTGGTGCATTCTGGGTATTGGAGTCCGGGTCTGCACTGAAGCTTATCTTTAAAAGCTGAAGAAGTTTTATATGGAACGTTTATGATCAGAATGATCTAAAAGCTAAATTCTATCCTCTGTTCCAGATCTAAAAGTACAGGAGTTTAGAAGCTGAGGACTAAAAGCTCATGGACTGATACAGCTCTGCTCACAGCAGGTAAGATCATTTCATTTAATTACACTCTTTATTTTTACTCTTTCTCTCTGGATTCTACAGGATACATGAACAATGTCTTTTAATATGAACTTTCTGATCTTTACTTTTAACACTCCACTGCTACAGTTTCAATATGTACAGTTAATATTATCCTAAACTGGAGAATTATTTTATAGAAATGTAATGTAAATTACTGTGTTGTCTGATTTCTTTTAGTTTCTTTATGTTGTTTGTTTGCCCTAATTCTCCTCAAACTCCCACTTCACTCCTGACCATCACTGACCCAGTAAAGCTTCTTAAAGAAGGAGCGGTTGGTGTTTTGTAGATGTTACTAATAACATTAAAACATGGGTTCTGTCCTCCTTCAGAAATCCAGGAACTTCTACATCTTTACCAGAAATCCTCCACTAAACCTGAATCTACTCTCCTTCTACAGGAGCAGTCCTACAGGATGGAAGGTGATCCACAATTGTTGGAGGACGATCCAGTTCAAAAAGGTGATGTAGCAGATGCTCCTCCCCCATTTTCTTTCCTTTCTCTTTCTTTCTTGGACAAGATCAATCATTTTTTTAACTAATGTCTTATATAGTTTCTTATATTTAGATAAAATAAAGAAATACTAATGAACAAATATTGGAAATCATAAGGTAACATGATTTAAGTTTTCTCTAGCGCTTCTTCCAGGTCCACTGTTGCACATTTTGTCTAAAACATGTAAAGAAAAGAGTTTTTAAAGAAATTTGCTGACAGAGAATAATTGATTGGTAGGTGGGTAGTAACACGCTACATTTACTTAATTACATTATATTTTTTAACACTTTTACTTGAGTACATTTGTGATGTCAGAAATCTTTTACTCCATTATATTCACCTTTGTTCCTCACGTTACACATTACAACTATAAGTAATGAGTCATTTTTAATTCAATGCACATTTTCTGTTGCTTAATTCAAACACATCTCTGAAAGCTTCCTTCAGGACCTTGTACAAGTCCGTTCACCAGGAGCAACATCTGTCCTGGGCTGAACGATTTTTAATGAGCCCCGAACCCGAATGCAATGTTTAGAGAAAAGACACCTAGTTTTCCTCACGTTTACATCGTCCTCTTGTTATAACGCATAGTTATAAGTGCTCTTCACACATCAGAGTTTACAGATCCGTCCCACATCACTCCCTACACCCTGCACTAAATCTACTCTCTGGAGAGGTCAACAACACACAGTGCTAAAGGTCACAGGGTTTTAAACAGTCATGGGTTTACAGCCCCACCCCCTGGTTCACTAAACACTGCAAGAAATTTGATACAAAAAATTCTGTCCATCTGTAATTTCAGAACGACAGCAGTATTTATAGTAATAAAGCTGCAGATTAACAGTATAACATTATTGAATTAACTATGTTAGACTAATTACAGCTTATTGTTGTTAGCAGGGCCAGGAACCACGAGAGACAAGTGCTGATTAGAAAACACAGGTTTATTATAAACACAGATCCAAAGCATCATACTAGAACGTAGTGAGCCAAAGCCAGGGTCGGTACACGGTAAACCATGCAGGTTAAACAGGGAAAGGCAAGATAGTAGTCAGAGGAGGAAACAAGGTCGGTAACAAAAATCCACAACAAAACCAGAGGGCTAGGCAAGAGAGAAAACTAAGAGCAGAAAAGGGTCGATAACAAGAATTCAAGAAAGTCAGGAAAACGCGTCATAACAGTGCTAGAAAACTAGTTAATACTCGGCGAGGAACAAAGGGAACAGAGGGATATTTATACAGGTGCAAACAGGTGTGGGAAATGTGTAATCAGAAGGTGAGAAAGGCTGAACGTTGCAGAGTCACGTGTTCAGCCGAGTCATTGTAGTCCATGAACTGAGATTGCTGGGAAATGTAGTCTTTGGGGGGGGACAATTGTCCTGAATAGGCAGACTGACAAAGTCAGGACTGACAATTATTCAGTTATTTAACAAAATAATCTTACTGATAAATATATCGACTCATCGTTTTGATAACTAGTAGCCAGCAAATACATCATATAAATCTCTTTGGGAAAGAAAAGAAACTCACTACTTGAATCGTTTTGTTAATCAATATTTTCTTACTTTTACTGAGGTGATAATTCAAATGAGCAGTTTTACTTCTACTTACATAAAGATTATTTTGAAGTAACAGTACTTTTACATAAGTTCTGCCTTTGGCTACTACTCCACCTTTGGTTGATTCTGATTTTTGACTGTGGAAATTTTGATACACTTGGAACTCAGACTTTTGCTTTCATGTGAACACAGATCAAACCAGTCCTGTCCAGACCACCACAACCCAGAACCCCACAGCTCAGACTGGAGGGAATGTCATTGCACCTGTTCTACAAGGAAATTTTTATGGCTCAGTTCATATTCACACTGTAGCTGAATCTCAGCATGAAGGTAAATGAAAAATAAAAAAGAAGAAAAGATAAAAAAAACTTAACTGTCTTTATCAGACACTGATTGTACACAAATGCCATTTTTAGTTTCTGTATAATTTTATCACACTGAGGTCACAGTTTTATTAAGATCTGTGTGATAAAAAAAATAGAATTATCATAAAGATGCAAAGCATATGAACCCTTAAACACATGCACTACTGCAGAGAGACAGAACTAATTTAACTCTTAACTTTACTCATTTCAGAGTAATACCAAGACTTTATTAATACAAGACCACACACATACACCTATCAGCCATTACATTAAAACCACTGCTAGATAAACTGAGTAACACTGATGAACTGGTTCCATTCAGTAACACAAAAATGAAAGTGTGTTAAAGAAAGTTTAAACTATATTAGATTTAACACCCTTTTCTCTTTAAAGTCAGTCTTTAGTGTGTGTGTGTAATGTCGAATGGAGGTAGTGCAGTTGAACACAATAGACAGTGAACACCAGTTGATGTGCATAAAGTGAGGATAACTGATGTCAGCCATACACAAAGTGGAAATATAGTTATATAATTATTTAAATTCAGCAGTGCAAAAGATATGTAAACAGTAGATGAATGAACTACTAGTGCAAAATAGGGTAGAACTATAAAAATAGTGTTATAGGCATCAGCAAGTCTGAGAGTGTGACCATAGATGGGGGTGTGTCCATGGTGTGGCCAGAGTTGCCAGAATGAAAAAGTGTCACAGAGTCTTCAGTTTGCTGTGCTGAGAGGAGTTGAACAGTCTTATGGCCTGAGGGACAAATTAATATGCATTATTAATCTAAGACAGCTTCTCCATCAGCAGCCAGAGTCTGAGAGAGAGAGAGAGAGAGAGAGAGCACAGTACCTAATGCTGTTTCTACATCAGCAGCCAGAGTCTGAGAGAGAGAGAGAGCACAGTACCTAATGCTGTTTCTACATCAGCAGCCAGAGTCTGAGAGAGAGAGAGAGCACAGTACCTAATGCTGTTTCTACATCAGCAGCCAGAGTCTGAGAGAGAGAGAGAGAGAGAGAGTACAGTACCTAATGCTGTTTCTACATCAGCAGCCAGAGTCTGAGAGAGAGAGAGAGAGAGAGAGAGAGAGAGAGCACAGTACCTAATGCTGTTTCTACATCAGCAGCCAGAGTCTGAGAGAGAGAGAGTACAGTAGGTCATGCTGCTTCTCCATCAGCAGCCGGAGTCTGAGAGAGAGAGAGAGAGAGAGAGAGAGAGTACAGTACCTAATGCTGTTTCTACATCAGCAGCCAGAGTCTGAGAGAGAGAGAGCACAGTACCTAATGCTGTTTCTACATCAGCAGCCGGAGTCTGAGAGAGAGAGAGAGCACAGTACCTAATGCTGTTTCTACATCAGCAGCCGGAGTCTGAGAGAGAGAGAGAGTACAGTAGGTCATGCTGCTTCTCCATCAGCAGCCAGAGTCTGAGAGAGAGAGAGCACAGTACCTAATGCTGTTTCTACATCAGCAGCCGGAGTCTGAGAGAGAGAGAGAGCACAGTACCTAATGCTGTTTCTACATCAGCAGCCAGAGTCTGAGAGAGAGAGAGAGTACAGTAGGTCATGCTGCTTCTCCATCAGCAGCCAGAGTCTGAGAGAGAGAGAGTACAGTAGGTCATGCTGCTTCTCCATCAGCAGCCGGAGTCTGAGAGAGAGTACAGTAGGTTGTCCTGTTTCTATTTTAGTAATAAAGAATAGAGCTCAGTTCAGTGTTTTTGTGATTGAATTATCTGATATTGTTTCTTATTCTGTACTGCTGTGCTCTCTCTCAGGTGCAGCAGGTGGAGGACAGGTAAGGAGTGAGAGTTCAGCAGCCTCTTCTACTACACTGACTGCAGGTAAACTCATTAAATAATCCCTGTTATTCTGTGTTAATACATGAACATTACCAATGACCATGAAACATTAGCAATTAACACTGTGGTCTTCACAATATACTGAGTCTCTATAGTGATATACACTTTCACTTTGCATTTGGGGTGTAATGCAGTTTGTGAATTACCGTTACATGCAAAAGATTAGCCACATTTTAATAATATAATTTTGATTGTATTAAACCTTAATCTCTTTTTCATAACATAAAAATACAAAAATATGCATTTACATTATAAAATCAATGTTTGGGCGTTTTGCAAAAATCTCAGCCTGTATCATTCCAGGTTGTAGTTTAATTTATAGTTAGATTTTTTTGCTGGTTGTGTTATAAAGTTTTAGTTTTTCTTTATCTGCCCACAAAACAATTTACCCAATTTCCTAAAACGAATTGGGCCTAAAATTGTGAAATGTGAAGGCAGCTTTATAGAACTTCCATTGCCATTTGGGCATAAGTTACTTTCTTTCATTGTTTAATTCAGTTAGAAAATTGTTGAGAGGGGCCCATGTTTTCAAATATTAGTACAAACCATAATTTATGAGGCTTGGAAATTGAATTCAGATGATTTGCATATGAGTGTGTGTTTAGCCCAAATCTTTACTCTTTACTCTTTAATCTGATCAGGCAATGGGACGAGCAGATGGAGGTGAGACTTCTTAGTTATAAGACGTTTCATTTGAGATTGTTGGCAGATTTTCTGCTGATAAAAATTTGAGCTATGTAGCTGCCTGGTAAAAGGTGTAGATAGTGTGCTGGTGACCACTACTGCTTGGCTGGTATTGTGTTTTTAGGCTAATATGCCAAACCCTAGCTCACTTTACTGAACTTTTTTTACTGCTGGTAGTTCTGTAACTCTGTGTTCTGGTATGATATTAATATTAGAATTTTGTTGTATATTTTTCATTTTTGATTAAACAGTATAGCAATCTCATATCAACAACATCCCCAATTGCTTGCAGTTTCCACAGATAACAAGCTAGGTGGATAGAAAATGAAACTGAGGGAGAAGATGGAGGAAAAAAACACGTATTTTCTCCTCTGGCTCAGAACACTGTTGTTAAAAAAAATGTTGTGCCAAACGTACAGTATAACATGTTGAAAATACTCTTAAAGTCTATTTCAAAGACTGAAGTCTGATACTCTTTCACATCTGAAGGCACTGAATGTACGGCAATTGAAAATATTCAGCCGAAATATTTCTCATGGTAATTCTGTTTTCCTCTGCTGCATTATACAATCTAAGTTTATTGTTATTATGTGTGTGTGTATTTGTTGTGTATTACAAAATGTAAATAATCATTCAAATAATAAATACAAAATCTTTACCTATAACTCGACACTATGTGAGCATGCTTTGACAAGATAGCATGCCCCTGGTGGTAATTTATTAGGAACTGTTGAATAATGTGGCACAAAGAGACTGCATATACCAAATGATTATTTTGATTTATACTTATATTCGTCTGCAATTGTAAAACATTCTGCATTAAGGTATTATATTTGTTGCACAGGCTACATTACAGGTTTAAAGTTTTTTATCCTGTCATGATAAACAGATTAAGAATTAAACAGTGTTCATAAGAATTGTTTTTATGTTTGAATAGCTTTAAATGAGCTTTACATTACAAAATGTGTAAATACAGGTGCTCAAGGGTGCTCATAATTTTGAAGACTTACAGTATTATAAAGTATTTCAGAACATGTCTACATTGATATTCAATTGTCTTTTAGTTGAGATGTTATTGAGAAACAATTGATACTGACATCAGTGTTTTTTACATTTTTTTTTTTCTTCAAATTGTTTGTTTACTAATGTAAAATAAAAACTGATTAAAAGCACTTTCTCTTCTCTGTCAAAAGATAAACAACACTGCATCAAGTTGAAGGACACTCTGAAATTGAACTATGAGCGTTTAATTGAGAGCTCACAGACAGGTCATCAGGAGTTCCTGGAAGATATCTACACTGATCTCGTTATAGTGCAGAATAAAAGTGGAGGAGTCATTAATGAGCATGAAGTGATGCAAATAGAGATGTCTCCCAATAAAGCTGGCAGTGAGGAAGAGTGTATAAAATGCTGTGATATTTTTAAAGTCCAGCCGGGTACAGGTAGACGGAACAGAAAAGTGATGACAATGGGAATTGCAGGAGTCGGGAAAACTGTGTCCATCAACAAATTCATACTGGACTGGGCAGAAGGAAAGGAGAACCAGGACATTCAGTACATTTTCCCTCTACCCTTCCGTGAACTGAATCTGAAGAAAGAGACGGAGTTCAGTTTGATTGGACTACTGAATAACTGCTTTTTCTCCTCAAAGCCTGCACTGGAGTCTCTTCCAGAAGAAGATGGTAAAGTGCTGTTTATTTTTGATGGGCTGGATGAGTATCGTTACCCACTGGAGTTTAAAGATGGAGAGGAAGTAAAAGATGTGAATAAGACGAGTACAGTGGGCTCACTGATCACAAATCTCATCAACAGAAATTTGCTTTCCTTTTCTCTAGTCTGGGTAACTTGTCGACCAGCAGCAGCGCATCTGATTCCCCAGAAATACATCAATCTGGTGACAGAAGTACGAGGATTTAATGATGAACAGAAGGAGGAGTACTTCACCAAATACTGCAAAACAGAGGATGTAGCAGAGAAAATAAGTTCACACATAAAGAAGTTAAAGAGTCTCCACATCATGTGTCAAATCCCAGTCTTCTGCTGGATCTCTGCCACTGTGCTTGAGCCACTGATGGATAAAGAGAGTGAGAAGAACATCCCCACAACCCTGACAGAAATGTACATGAGCTTCCTACTGCAGCAGAAAAACCTGATGAAGGAGAAATACAGTCAGAAGACTGACCCTGAGCGCATCATTCTGAAGCTCGGTAAACTGGCCTTGAGTAATCTTGAGAGTGGAGAGCTGAACTTCTATGAGGATAATCTTAAGGAATGTGGGATTGATGTTACTGATGGTACAGTGTTCTCAGGAATGTGTACACAGATTTTCAGCCAGCAGAGGGGAATTTCTGAGAGGAACATTTTCAGCTTTGTGCATCTGAGTGTTCAGGAAAGCCTTGCGGCTGTATATGTGCATCACTCCCACTGCAATAAGAAGAAGAATGTTTTCAAAAAGAAAGTTCTCAAAAAACTTTTGTGGATTAATAAGAAGATAACAGATCTCCATAAGAGTGCAGTGGACAGAGCTTTGCAGAGTGAAAATGGACACCTGGACCTTTTCCTCCGCTTCCTCCTCGGCCTCTCTGTGGAGGACAGTCAGAAGGTTCTGACCGAACTTCTGCCAAACCTGAAGATTAAAGCAGAGAGCGTTAGCAACACAGCTGTCTACATTAAGGAGAAACTAAAAGAGGAAATGCACTCTGAAAGAAGCCTGAATCTCCTCCACTGCCTGAGTGAACTGAAGGACAACTCACTCACAGCTGAAATCCAGAACTTCCTGAACTCAGGAACTCTCTCAAAACAGGAACTCTCATCCCCACAGTGGTCAGCTCTGATCTTTGTGCTGATGATGTCAGAGGAGACTCAAGAGAAGTTTGAACTGAAGAAATACAGTGCATCAGAAGAAGGACTGAGGAGATTACTGCCTGTGGTGAAAAACACGCAGCGAGCTCTGTAAGTACTATTTTTTGTTAATAGATATTATTATATTATTAAGTATGATCTCTCTACATATCATTATATTTAAACATTTTTAAAATAAAATTAACTAAACAATTTTAGAGCATAAAAATTCACAACAGCAGATATACAAAGTGTAATAAAAATTATATTGAATCTGACATACCTCTATTAAAGGATATACAGAGTATCCCCAGAGGGATCTCGCTGACAAGGGATACATTTTCAAGGGATACATGATTGTTTTAAGTTTTAAAATCTTATTAGACTAGGTACACTATCCTACAAATACAATAAATAATATTCAAAGGTAGTGGTAGTAATAGTTGCAATAGTATAAACATTTGCACTGATAATTAAATTGACTAATTGGAAATTTGCCAAGAAGATTACTAATGTGTTGAGCTCATATGCTAATGAGTACAGTTACAAATAAGTTATTTTTTACTATCAAAGTTACTGATCAGTAAATAA
The DNA here is from genome assembly GCF_023375975.1 of Astyanax mexicanus. NCBI lineage: Eukaryota > Metazoa > Chordata > Actinopteri > Characiformes > Acestrorhamphidae > Astyanax > Astyanax mexicanus. Next base: position 131,079,872 of record NC_064408.1, on the reverse strand, counting down.
AGTCAAAGTCAGGACTGTAAGTGTAAGTGTAAGCAAAAAACAATATAAAATCCAACAACATATTAGTACTCTATCCTGAGTACTGTATCCTATATGTTCCAGAAGAATTAATATGACTTTATAGTTGTAAATCTTATTTCTCTTATATTTCTATTAAAGAAATATTGAATTAACTTAGAGTTACTGTATTAAATATGATAAACTATTAATAATTGCTTACAGAAGCAGATTATCGTTGATTTAAGAAGATAATTAAATAAATAAAGACTAGTCTTCAGAAGAACACTGTATTTCACAATGTAATTCTGTTTCAAGCAGACCTTTCCCACTGAGCTTGTTATAAAATCAGTTGCTCCTTGTCTTGCAGACTAGCTTCATGTAATCTTGGAGTAAGGTCATGTGAAAGTCTGAAATCAGTGCTTAAACTGGAAAACTCCTCCCTGATAGAACTGGACCTCAGTAACAATAACCTGCAGGATTCAGGAGTGGAGCTGCTCTCTGCTGGACTGAAGAGTTCACACTGTAAACTGCAGACTCTCAGGTCAGTTGGTTCTTTTTAAAATAATAAATGTGAAGATATGTGTATTCACAGCAAACAGACCTAATTAAGCTTTTAGGAGGTCAGTTTACACCAACCATTTAAAAGTGATCTTTTTGTTGGATACTAAGTATTTTTTCACTTATGTACACAATAATGAGAATCTTTTAGAAACATAATGGTAACACTTTACTTGGATGGTCCATTTGATGATGCTCAACTGACATTCAACTAACATTCAACGGCATGTCTAATAAATGCAACTAAACTGAAAGGTGAAGGTAAATGATTCTCTATTGAATGTCAACATCCAACTCTTACCCAAACTCTAATCTTAACATTTTAGCATTGGGTTTAGAGTTAGATTAAAAGGTTAGGTTAGGGCTAAGGTTAGGGATAGGTGTAGGGTTAGATTTTAGGGTTGATTAAGGGTTAAGGTTAGGGTTAGGTGTAGGGTTATGTTCTATTTTTAATTATTTACATTCAACATAGGTTTAAGTTGCAGTTAATAGACATTCAGTTGAATGTTAGTTGAATGTCAGTTAAGCCTCAACAAAGCCATCAAATGGACCATCCAAGTAAAGTGTTACCAAAATAATTGATGAAAATGTAAATGCTCTCAATTAAATTCAATTTACATCTACTCTGTAGCAATTGTTAAAATAGATAAATATAGATAAAATAAAAAATAATACAAGAAGAACACAATAAAATAGAATAGAACAAAATAGATATCAAGATAAATACTCAAAAATATGGAGAGTAGGCAGGTAGAAGCAACATGAAGTCCAGAGGGCAAGTTTGCTGTAGCAGCATGATAATGTGAATAAAGAGCAGTTGTTTTGCACTTGATGCTCCGCAGCCTCCTGCCTAAGGGGAGCGGGACAGGAAGTGCATGTGCTGGGTGGGTGGGATCCTTCCTGATGCAGGTGGCTCTTTTTCTACATCTGGAGGTGTAGATGTCCCTGGTGCTGGGGAAGGCTGACTCCAACAATCCTCTGTGCAGCCTTTACCACCCTCTGCTGAGCATTCCTGTCTGCAGCAGTGCAGCTTCCATGCCACACGTGTGATGCTGAAGCACACAACGCCACATCTGTAGATGGAGGTGAGGCCTGCGCTCCCGAGACCAGCTTGTCGCCGCCTCCTGAGGAAGTAGAGCCGCTGATGTACCTTCCTGGGCATGCTGGCTCCTTCTGAGGTCCACAATCATCTCCTTCATCTTATTTACATTGATGCAGAGGTTGTTCTCTCTGCGCCAATCCTCCAGGTGTTCCACCTCCTGCCTGTAGCTGGACATGCAACCACTGTCGTGTTGTCCGCAAACTTCACAATATGGCAGCCTGGATGGATAGGTGAGCAGTCATATTAGAGCAGTGTGAACAGGAGGGGGCACACAGCCCTGAGGGGAGCCAGTGCTGAGGATTATGGAGAGGGAGGAGATGTTGTGAATCCTCACAGACTGCGGCCTGTTGGTCAGGAAGTCTAGGACCCAGTTGCACAGGGAAGAGCTCAGTCCAAGTGAGGAGAGTTTGGTTATCAGTGTCTGAGGAATCATGGTGTTGAAAGCAGATGTGAAGTCCACAAAGAGCATACAGACGTAGAATTCCTTCTGCTCCAGGTGGGTGAGGGCAGTGTGGACCACGGAGGAAATGGTATCCTCTGTGGATCGGTTCTTCCTGTATGCGTACTGGTGTGGATCCACAGTGACGGTGGCTTTGATGTGGGTCTAAAACAGTCTTTCAAAACACTTTGTGACTATCGGAGTGAGGGCAACTGGCCGGAAGTCATTCAGACCATTCACTGCGGAGCTCTTGGGGACCGGGATGATGTTAGTAGTCTTCAAGCAAGTAGGGACAGCTGCCTGGATGAGGTAGGCGTTGAGATGTCTGCCAGGACGTCCGAGAGCTGGTCGGCACAGTCTCTTAGCACCCGTCCGGTGTTGTTGTCCTCCTTACTTCTGCTGGTGTCATGCTGAGGGGCTTTTGTGAGTCACGTGTGTGTCTGGTGCTGGTACTATACTACTATAGTAGTAGTAGTAGAAGTGATAAGCTTTGTTTGGCACTACACTAAAAGGATTATTAAAATGTTGACCTGATATCCTAATAAAAAAAGTTTTTCTTCCAAATTGACCACTGTTCAAGATCAGTAAATAATAAATAAAGATATGGTCCTATCTGATCAACAAGCATTAATATGACCATTGATTTTATTTAATATACCATTTTTTCTTAAACATTATTTACTATAAGAAAGTAACAGTTTTAACCACAAAGTCTTAATTAATAATTGATCATTAACCCCAGAATATTGTAAATTTTACATTCTAAATATAAAAAATCTTGTGTAATAAGTAATTGTTTGTTTATAGTTTGTGTTAGGGAAAATAATAGGTTACCACTTGTCCTAAAAAGATGTTGATAAATATTAATGCTACATTATTTGTAAACTATTCCAGCTGAAAAGAACTGAAATGCAAACACAAAAGAACATTCAAAACAAATTTACAATTTATTTATATAAACCTGCATTAAATGGTAAACATATTAACTTCTAACTAAAATTGATTATTGTGGATTTCCATGCTTGTTTTGTCTGTAGACTGTGTGTTTCTGCATTTATATGTTTTAAAGCTAAACACGGTGATTGCGATGGTTGAAATGGACATCTCATACAGATTTCTTTTGTTTTTGCTTTTATGTCATACTTAAATTTTTCACATTATCAAACAAACTTTAACATTAGACATATAATCTCAGTAAATATATAAAACACTGTCGCGCCCACCACTGAAACTGTGCTATTCTCACCCACACTCAATTATACCTGTGACTTCCAGTCACTAGACTACATTACCTAGAACGCACCAGCCTGTGACTCTCACGTGACCCCTTCAGGCAGTAACTGAGTACTAGCACCTGTGGAGCCAGGTATAAAAGACTGCCTTGAACTCAGCTTCAGTGCTGAGCATTGTTTTGGTTCGTCCAGCATTACAACGTGTTTCTCTTTGCCTTTGTTTGTATCCTTGAGTATTACCGTTTTTACGGGTACCCCGACTCAGATTTTTGCCTGCCCTTTGTCTGTGTACCAAAGCCTGGACTGTTTATTGTGACCCTGGTATGTTTTCTCCTGTTTGCTCCTGGGGGCTGTTCCACGAAGCGAGCTTAAAAAAAAATTGAGTAAGCCTTGCTTGAGTTAGCCACACAAGGTTAAATGTGCAATTCCTTTTGGTTAGTTAAACTACATATTTTAGTGTATATTATTATATTATAAATTTACTGCATGAAATATTTTAGCAACCAGAAAGAAAACAGCTTGTAATGGCTAGGGGCCGGCCGAGTGCTTCTTCGGCCGCCAGGGGGAGGTCTTGAGCCCCTAATCAGACCTGATCCACTCCACCTGGGTTTGCCCCTATATAAACCCTGAGATTCAGGTCCTCGGGGCTGGATCTTTGAAGCTCGTGAGAGTGAATCTATGCCCGTTTTTCGAGTGAGCCTCGGCTCTTTTCTCTTTCTCTTCCTGCTATCCCTTTGGAGAGAGTATGATCCAGCACCGCTGGCATACTCCTCCCGCAAAAGTATCTTCCTCTGTCCCTTTCTTCTCTCTCGAGTCTGCTGGAGATAGAGCTGTGTGCTCTCTCCTGTGTCTCTGTGTTTGTGTGTGTGTGTGTGTGTGTGGTAGCCGCTGCAAGGCACGCGGTGTGCTCACCTGTTCTCTCCCCTCGCTGTTCCTCTTCTCTCTGGTGGAGCAGCGTTTAATCCAAAAGCACCCCAATTCACTTCTTTGTTTAGTTTGGAAGCTCTTTTGTTTTTACCTCGCGCCATAAGAGGTAGCCGTTAGCTTCCGCGGCGAGTCTTGTTTACATTCTCCCCCACTATTTCACTCACGCTAGGCGTGGCTTTGTTTTGCACCCGTTTTCGTCCTCCGCCCGTTTTCGTTGCTCCGCCCCTTTCGGCGGAGGCTCTAAGGGCGAATAAAGCGGCCGCATCCCAATCCGCTCGCTGGTGCAGCGGTTAGAGCACTGGGCTGCGACCGCGACAGCCTGGGTTCGATCCCCGCGTGGAGCGGGGTTTAATAAGGATATATATATATATATAAATATATTTATATCTATATATACATACATACATATATATATACATATAATTTTATTATTATAATATTATATATCCTATTAATATATATTTATGTATATTAATGATTATATATAATTAATTATTATTGTTATTATCATTATTTCCCTTTTTTCTTGAGTTTACCTGCTTTGAGATCTACTGTTCTGCCACTGGGTTCTACAACTCTCTGGGCTGGAGTGCCACCTATCTGTAGCACTCCAA